>NC_056738.1:273116303-273158803 GCF_019279795.1 Protopterus annectens | reverse complement strand
TATTGCCCCAGCACAGGCCCCTTGCTATCCCGCCTGTTTTAGACATTGTAGATGATGTATTTACAGAGTCCAGTTTTTCTCCAGACTCTTTACCACCAGCCCATGTTAAGCCGGACAGATACTACAGGGTTCCTGATTCACGTAAATTTCTCTATAAAAACCCTGCAGCTGACCCAGAAACCATCTCTCAGGGTCCCAAAGGGGTCAAGGCTTCTACTGCAAAAAACCTTATTCCCTCTGATAGGGGATCTAGGGCCCTAGACAGATGGGGCAGAAAGATTTATACCTCTGCTACCTTGGCTGTAAGAGCTTTAAATTGCCAATCTCTTATATCCTTGCTTAAACAGAAAATGCCAGCAAATGCAGAATGTGCAGACAATAAAGAAATGCAGGATTTATTGCATGCAGCTGAACAAGTTGGAAAGCATACTTTGCAATGTAGATTTGATTCTTTTGAGGCCTCCTGCAGGGCCGGTGTTACAGGTTCTGTCATTAGGAGACATGCTTGGTTAAAAGAACAAAATTTGCCAGATCATGTTAAAGCAAAACTATTAGACGCTCCTTTACAGCATGATACTTTGGTGCTAAAGCAGAAGAGGTGTTGAAGAAAATGGAGGACAAGGCTAAATCTATGCAAACAGTCAAAGATTTCTTGCAGGTTCAGCCTCCCAGATTTAGCAAGAACTGGCCTACAAAAAATTGGTCCTTTCCAGTGTCAGACAGACCACAAAGGGGCAGATACAGACACCCTAGAGGCAGATCACAGCCCCAAGGCTCATACAGGCCTAAACAATGGGGTGCTTCTACCTCCAAGAGCGGAGAGGAAAAATCACAGCCATACAGGAAACAGTCTCAATGACTTTCCACTTCCAGCACCAAGCACTTATCTTTTGGCAGCCCCTTTGGGGAGAAAGCTAGCACTTTTTTCACAAAATTGGCACATGATCACCCAGGACAAATGGGTTCTAAATAGTTTCACAAGGCTGCAGGTTCCACTTTCACACCCTGCCAAGGCAAAACGGTATGCCAGACCTGCCACGCAATCAATGGGCAGAGGCACAAAAACAAGTTTCATCCCTCATGGACATGAGGGCCATTCAACAAGTACCAGAACAAGAGCAGGGTCACGGAGTCTATTCAAGACTGTTCTTAGGACCAGTATTGGTCTCCAGGCTTTGTCCTTTCTGGGTACTATCTATTTTAAACACATATCTGGGTATTCCAAAATTCAAAATGTTGACCCTACAGCAGCTTCTGCCCATGTTGGGCAAGAAGGCTTGGCTTGTGACTTTAGATCTAAAAGAGGCATACCTGCATGTCCCAATCAGACAGACATGCAGAAGAAGATTGGCTCAATACACTACCAATTCTCTACATTGCCCTTTGGCTTATCTACTGCGCCCAGGGTCTTCACAAAGTGCCTGGCACCAGTAATTGCATTTTGCAGACAAAGAGGAATACAAATATATCCTTACTTGGACGACTGCCTTATTCAAGCGGAGAACAAAGACATTCTACTACAGCATCTGGCGTTTGTAAAAAGATTACTGACAAGTCTAGGGTACAAAGTAAATGAGAAGAAATCAAAACTCTTACCCTCTCAAGAGATAATATTCCTGGGTACAAGCTTAAATACAACTGCCCAGATGGCTTATCTCACGCCAGACAAACACAGACAACTGACTACTTACTTCAAAATGTTGGTAACAAAGACCCAGTTATCTGCAAGAAAAATTCTGCAGGCCTTGGGTTTCATGGCATCCTGCATTCTGCTAATTCCATATGCCAGACTGCATATGAGGAAACTTCAATGGCATCTAAAAAGTGTTTGGACTCAACATTGCCACAGCCTGGAAACAATAATTACCCTCATTCCCTGCCTGCAACAGGAGTTTTGATGGTGGGCAAAAGCCATTCACCACAACACGGGACAGCCATTCACCTTACCCACACCCAGGCTGACATTGACAACAGATGCATCAGATTACGCCTGGGGGGCTCATATGGCAGGAAGATGTATTCAGGGCACATGGTCCGCAAGTCAAATGTATCTACATATCAATCAAAAAGAGATGCTACCTGTTCAGAATGCCCTAACAGCCTTCAAGGATCAACTTCATCCAGGACAGCTACTGATAAAGACGGGCAATACTACAGTCATGTGGTACATAAACAAGCAGGGAGGCACACATTCCTACCCCCTCTGCAGGCTAGCCATGAACTTGTGGCACACAGCATTGACTTAACAAGTATATCTGAAAGCTCAGTTCCTGCCAGGAAGGAAAAATACTCTGGCAGACAAACTAAGCAGAAATCTAATGGATCCCCACGAGTGGAAATTGGATCCACAAGTCTTCAGCATGATAACAAAGACTTGGGGATGCCCGGACATAGACGTATTTGCTTCTCCTCACAACTACCAACTACAAAGATTCTTCACAAGGACTTATCACAAGCAAGCATGGAAAGTGGATGCTCTATCTTTCAGCTGGAAAAATCTAACAGTATATGCCTTTCTTCCTCTGCCTCTCCTCCCCAAGGTACTCCTCAAGGTCAGACAAGAGAAACCAAAAATGATACTGATTGCCCCAGACTGGCCCCGCCAGCACTGGTACCCAATCCTAAAGAGCTTGTCTCACTGCCCAGCCTGGACATTACCACAAACTCCTCACTTGTTGACCCAACAAGACAGCCAGATACTGCACAGCCAACTCAAAACCTTAAACCTGGCGGCATGGCAGATAATATAGCCTCTCAAGACACACCTCTTTCTAAAGCAGTATTGGATGCTATTTTGGAGGCCAGGAGGCCTAGCACCAGAAAATCTTATGCAGACAAATAGAAGAGATTCTGTGCTTGGAACCAAGCACAAGGCATTGACACGGTTGTTCCAAATATTCCTCAGATTTTACAATACTTAACTGAGATGCTGGATAAAAAATATTCCTCAGATTTTACAATACTTAACTGAGATGCTGGATAAAGGCCTTTCCTTTTCATCAATTAAAATTCATGCCTCTGCCATTTCAGCTCATTACAATACAGAACCAACCATTTTTTCTCATCCGTTATTGAGGCAGTACCTCAGAGGGGCCAAAAACATAAGACCTCCAAGGAGAGCACCAATACCTGCATGGGACCTCAACTATGTCTTGAAAAAACTCACACTGCCTCCGTTTGAGCCAGCCTCTGCAGCTAACATAAAATTCTCATCCTGGAAAACAGCTCTGCTCCTAGCAGTAACCTCCGCTAGAAGAGTCTCAGAGTTACATGCACTCATGGCTGTGGAACCTTTTATCATTTTCCATCCTGACAGGATTTCGCTGAGGACAAACCCTACATTTATGCCTAAGGTAGTGTCCAGTGTGGCCCTTAACCAAACAATTCATTGGCCTACTTTTTATCCAAACCCACAGAATAAGGGTGAGAAAATTCTGCATTCTTTGGACATTCACAGACAGCTATGCTTCTACTTGGACAGAACTAAACTTTCAGAAAGACTGATCAACTTCTAGTGGCATATGCTGCAGCATCATAAGGAAAGCCTATCTCAAAACAGACTATTTCAAAGTGGATAGGCCATTGCATTCATTTCTGCTATTCACAGCATGACAAATCAGTGCCTAAGGGCATTAGGCCACATTCAACCAGAGGAGCAGCCACTTCAGCAGCCTTCCTCAGAGGAGTACCAACCAAAGACATCTTAGAGTCTACAACTTGGAGTTCAGTGCATACCTTTACAAAGCACTATCACCTACCTCTCTACTCTAAATCCAGGGCAGGCTTTGCCACTGCAGTTCTGCAGGGCCTTGTAGCCTCACCTAATCCTATTTAGCTCCAGCCTCCCAAACTTAGCTTTGGGATTCAACCCAATTGTAATGACTGCAACAGTGAAACACGATGAACATAGTACAGATGTTCATCGTGTTTCACTGTTGCAGTCATTACTCTTGGGTTATCCTGCTGGCAGGCTACCCGCAGTCAGCTAGATTTCAAAGTCTAGGTCCAGCGTCTGTTGCTGTCGCCTCTTCCCTGATGTGAGTGCGCCAGGGGTATAAAAGAAGCAGCCGATGTCATTTTCTTCAGTCTTTCTTGCCACGCGGTGCCCGAAGCAAAAGCAGTTCGCAAGTGCCGGTCGGCCGACTCCTGAGATTTTCAAATCAGAATTTCAGATACGAAGTCTTCATTAAAGCTAAGTACCCCATTGGGGAAACTTTTTTCTTGCTCCAGACCGATGTCAGAAAAAGTTAACAATTGTATTTCTTGTGGGAAGCAAATACCTCATAAGGATTTTCACTCTTACTGTATTCCTTGCCTAGGCCCTAATCACAATGTTGCTAGCTGTCGGTTTTGTGCTAGATTTAACCAACACACTATCAAGCGTCGGTTTGATTTTGCTTTTCATTACTTTGGCCGAAGATTTAACTATATAATGCCGTTGGATCAGCCGACAACCGCAGTTTACAAAAAAACGCAAGGATAAGGAAAAGGTTAGGCATCTGAGGTCCAAAACCGACGATGAAGCCTCTTCTAGGCCAGTCGCCGGTTCTCAGTGAGGCACTTTCGCAGCCCCTGACGCCCGCTACCTCAGAGCCACAGGCCGCTTCCGACTCCCACGTGGAGCCAACTGGGCCTCTGGATACTCAAGGTATTGGACACTCGGAAATCATTCCCTCAGATGGGTCCGGAGCCGCTGAGCAGGCATCGGCTTCTGAGGGTGTCTTCAGACCTACACAACTATATATAAAGCCATCCTCAGCTTCAAAGACAAAGACTAAAGCAGCAATAAAGACAAAGAAACAAGTACAGCATTCTCCTACTCAGACTACCATGCCTAAAAAACAGATGCTCAAAATGGCCGAAGACCTAATTACTTTGATCAGGGGTTCCCATCCCCCTCCTGATAAGAGGCCTAGGCAAGAGATAGAATATGATTCTTCTGATCAGGTTTCTATTTCCTCTGATTCCTCTTCTGAACAAGATTACTCCATGCTTCCCTATGAGGATTCTGATGCTGAAGAATCCATTCCTTCAGCCTCTCCTCCTGAGGATTATTCTTTTGGGGAAACCCTGCATACCATGAGGGAACATTTCCAGTGGGCGAGCCAAGATTATTCTGAATCTAAGAAAAGGCTCAGAGACTTTCTGCTACTTCCTCAGCACAGACCCCTTGCTATTCCACCTGTACTAGACAATGTGAACGATGTATTCTCAGAGTCCGGCCTGTCCCAAGACTCTCTACCCCCTGCACCTGCTAAGCCAGACATTTACTACAGGGTTCCAGATTCTCATACATTTCTGTATAAAAACCCCGCTGCTGACCCAGAAACTATATTACAAGGTCCCAAAGGGGTTAATGCTTCCACTGCAAAAAACCCTGCCCCCTCTGATAGAGATTACAAGGCTCTAGACAGATGGGGGAAAAAGTCTACACTTCTGCTACCCTGGCTGTAAGGGCCTTAAATTGTCAGTTTCATATGCTTAAATATCAGCAGTATTTAATGTCGCTGCTTAAACAGAAAATGTTGACAAATACTAAATGTTCAGAAAACAAGGAATTGCAGGATATGTTGCATGCAGCTGAACAAGTGGGAAAGCATACTTTGCAATGTGGTTATGATTCACTGGATGCCTCCTGCAGGGCCGCTGTTACAGGTTCTGTTATTAGAAGGCATGCTTGGTTAAAGGAACAAAATCTGCCTGATCATGTTAAAGCAAAATTATTAGATGCACCATTACAGCATGATACTTTGTTTGGTTCTAAAGCAGAAGAGGTATTGAAAAAAATGGAGGATAAAGCAAAATCCATGCAGACAGTCAAGGATTTCTTACAGGTACAGCCACCCAGATTTAGCAGAAACTGGCCTTCAAAAAATTGGTCCTTTCCATTGTCAGACAGACCACAAAGAGGCAGATACAGGCGTCCCAGAGGCAGAGGTCAGCCCCAAGGCTCATACAGACCTAAACAGTGGGGTGCTCCTACATCCAAAAGCGGAGAAGACAAATCACAACCTTACAGGAAACAGTTCCAATGACGTTCCTCTACCAGATCCAAGCACTTTTCTTTTGGCAGTCCCCTTAGGGGGAAAACTAGCACTTTTCTCCACAAATTGGCAAAGGATTACCCAAGACAAATGGGTCCTGAACATAGTGTCCCAAGGCTACAGGTTCCATTTCCACAATTTACCAAGGTCAAAAGGTATGCCAGACCTGCCACACAATCAATGGGCAGAGCCACAAAAACAAATTACGGCCCTCATGGACATGAGGGCCATTCAGCAAGTACCGCAACAAGAGCAGGGGCAAGGATTTTACTCCAGACTTTTCCTAGTACCCAGAAAGGACAAAACCTGGAGACCAATACTGGACCTGTCTACACTAAATACATTTCTGGAAGTTCCAAAATTCAAGATGCTGACTCTGCAGCAGTTACTGCCCATGCTGGGCAAGAAGGCTTGGCTCGTAACTTTGGACCTAAAAGAGGCATACCTGCATGTCCCAATCAGACAATCTTGCAGAAGATACCTCAGATTCATAGCTGGTTCAATGCATTACCAATTCTCTGCACTGCCGTTTGGCTTATCTACTGCGCCCAGGGTCTTCACAAAATGCCTGGCGCCAGTAATTGCTTTTTGCAGACAAAAAGGAATTCAGATATATCCCTACTTGAACGACTGCCAAATTCAAGCAGAGAACAAAGACATTCTTCTAAAACATCTGGCGTTTGTAAAAAGATTACTAATTGGCCTAGGGTACACAGTAAACGAAAAGAAATCAAAACTAGTGCCCTCTCAAGAGATAATATTCCTGGGTGCAAGCCTAAATACAACTGCCCAGATGGCTTATCTCATGCCAGACAAACAAAAGCAACTGACTACTTACTTCAAGAGTTTGGCAACAAAAACCCACTTATCTGCAAGGAAAATACTGCAGGCCTTGGGTTTCATGGCATCCTGCATTCTACTAATTCCATATGTCAGACTGCATATGAGGAAACTGCAATGGTATCTAAAAAGTGTTTGGACTCAGCATTGCCACAGCCTGGAGACAGTAATTGCACTCATCCCCTGCCTGCAACAGGAGTTTCGATGGTGGATAGAAGCCTGCCACCACAACAAGGGTCTGCCATTCACTTTACCCACAGCCAGACAGACACTGACAACGGACGCATCAGACTATGCCTGGGGAGCCCATATGGCAGGAAAATGTATTCAGGGCACTTGGCCTGCAAACCAGATGCATCTTCACATCAATCAAAAAGAGATGCTAGCTGTACAAAATGCCCTGACAGCTTTCAAGGACCTGCTTCATCCAGGACAATTACTGATAAAGACAGACAACACTACTGTTATGTGGTATATAAACAAGCAGGGAGATACACATTCCTACCCCCTCTGCAGACAAGCAATGACCCTATGGAACACAGCATTGGCATCTCAAGTACACTTGCAAGCACAATTCCTGCCAAGAAAAACAAACACACTGGCAGACGAACTAAGCAGAAACCTCATGGATCCCCACGAATGGAAACTGGATCCACAAGTCTTCAGCATGATAATAAGGAGATGGGGATGCCCAGACATAGATCTATTTGCCTCCCCTCACACCTGCCAATTACAGAGATTTTGCACAAGGATTTATCACAAACAAGCATGGAAAGTGGATGTCCTATCCTTCAGCTGGAAAAATCTAACAGTATATGCCTTTCCCCCACTGCCTCTCCTTCCCAGGGTACTCCTAAATGTCAGACAAGAGAGGCCAAACATGATCCTGATTTCCCCAGACTGGCCACGCCAGCACTGGTACCCAATCCTGAAGAGCTTGTCTCAAGGTCCAGCATGGATATTGCCTCAAACTTCTCAATTGCTGACCCAACAAAACTGTCAGATCCTGCACAGCCAACTCAAGACCTTAAATCTGGCAGCATGGAGAATAATGTAGCCATTCAGAGCACGCCACTTACAAAAGCTGTTATGGACGTTATCTTGGAGGCCAGAAGGCCCAGTACCAGAAAATCGTATGTAGAAAAATGGAAGAGATTCTCTGCTTGGAACCAGGAACAAGGCATAGACACAAGTGTACCAAATATCCCTCAGATTTTACAATGCCTAACTGAGATGCTAAACAAAGGCCTTTCTTTCTCATCTGTTAAGATTCATGCCTCTGCCATTTCAGCCAATTACAATATGGAACCACCTATTTTTTCTCATCCTTTGCTAAGGCAGTACCTCAGAGGGGCCAAAAACATTAGGCTTCCAAGGAGAGCACCAACTCCGGTCTGGGACCTCAATTATGTTTTGGAAAAACTCATACTACCTCCTTTCGAGCCAGCATCAACAGCAAATATAAAATTCTTATCCTGGAAAACAGCTCTGCTCCTAGCAATAACCTCTGCAAGATGAGTCTCAGAGCTACAAGCACTCATGACTGTGGAACCTTTCATCATTTTCCATCCAGACAGGGTTTCTCTGCGGACAAACCCTACATTTATGCCTAAGGTGGTGTCCAGTGTGGCCCTCAACCAAACCATCCACTTGCCAACCTTTTATCCTAATCCACAAAACAAGGGTGAAAAAATTCTGCATTCTTTGGACATACACAGGCAGCTAAGATTCTACTTGGACAGAACTAAAGCTTTCAGAAAGACTGAGCAACTTTTAGTGTCATATGATGCAGGTTCACAAGGAAAGGCTATCTCAAAACAGACTATTTCTAAATGGATAGGCCATTGCATCCGTTTCTGCTATTACCAACATGGCAAATCAGTGCCTAAGGACATTAGGCCTCATTCCACCAGAGCAACAGCCACCTCAGCAGCCTTCCTCAGGGGAGTACCAAACAAAGATATCTTAGAGGCTGTAACTTAACTTGGAGTTCAGTGCACACCTTCACAAAGCACTACCACTTACCTCTTTATTCTAAGTCCAGAGCAGGCTTTGCCACTGCAGTTCTGCAGGGCCTCATAGCCTCTCCATATCCTATTTAGACCAGCCACCCTACCTCAGCTTTGGAATTCAACCCAAGAGTAATGACTGCAACAGTGAAACACGATGAACATAGTACAGTTGTGTACCTACCATAAATGTAGATGTTCGAGTGTATTCACTGTTGCAGTCCAGGTTACCCACCCACCATCCCCCTTTTCTTTGCTGCGGCTTATCTACAGTTCTCTATCCTATACAACCTTTTTGGTGTATTTGCTTGTAGATGAAGGACATGTTATTTTTGTGCATGTATTTTTATTGGCATATTCTTTCAGCCTACCAATTTAGGGGCACCTGACATCTGGGGCAAGAAAAACTGAAGAAAATGGTGTTGTCTGCTTCTTTTATACCCCTGGTGCACTGACGTCAGGGAAGAGGTGACAGCAACCGACGCCGGACCTAGACTTTGGAATCTGGCCGACTGCGGGTAGCCTGCCAGCAGGATAACCCAAGAGTAATGACTGCAACAGTGAATACACTCGAACATCTACATTTATGGTAGGTACACAACTGTACTTTATGTACCTACCATAAATGTAGATGTTCGAGTGTATTCACTGTTGCAGTCCAGGTTACCCTCCCACCATCCCCCCTTTCATCTTTGCTGGGACCTAACTGTACTTTTCTACTCTATACAACCTATGTGGTGTATTTGCTTGTAGATGAAGGAAAAGTTGTTTTTTGTGCATGCATGCTTATTGGCATAATTTAGCCTACCATTTTAGGGGCACCTGACATCTGGGGTAAGAAAAACTGAAGAAAATGACGTTGGCTGCATCTTATATACCCCTGGCGCACTGACGTCAGGGAAGAGGCGACAGCAACTGACACCAGACCTAGACTTTGGAACTCAGGCCGACTGCGGGTAGCATGCCAGCAGGATAACCCAATTGTAATGACTGCAACAGTGAATACACTCGAACATCTACATTTATGGTAGGTACACAACTGTACTTTACACTTCTGTGTTAAAATAACAAAGGAAATATCAGTATGGTTTGTTTTCTTTTCCATTGCTGCATGTATATACCTTTGTCACTTTAAAAATGTCATTTTAAATAAGGATGTTCATGCATACTGTATAAGACTCTGTGCAAACATGACTGTGACAGCAGCCTACATCCTTTCCCTAGAAAGTGAACCCATTTTAGTCTTTTAGCACAACAGGGTGCTGCTGTAGATCATCCCATCTTTTATGCCAAAAGCTGTGTTAGAATTGTCCCCAAATCAGGCCAGTCGTTTGCCTGTTTTTCCTAACCTTCACAACAGGGGAATGAAAGCCCTTCATTTTTTAGATGTGCATAGACAACTGAGACTTTATTTATGTACAGTGATGTAAGTGGTTCAAAAGAACTGAATAGCTATATGTGCTCCTGGCAGATGGCAAGGAGGTAACACCAGTAAACAGACAGGTTGTCAAAATGACTTGCATAATATCTTTCTTATTGCTACTTTGCTTATAGCAACCCTATTCCTGGGCATATCAATGTCTGTTCTACTATGGCCACTGAGCCACTGCACTCAATCTGTGTTCATACATTCTTTTGAAACTACAGCATGGGGTTACCTATAGAGCCAGGACAATATTTGCTTCTGTTATGCCAAGATACGACCTGTGAGTATCTCTGTCTCTACTAGATTAATTCATTGTGTACTAAATACTGAAATCTTAGTTGATTATCTAAAATTAAACACATACAAATCAATGTGCATCACCCCCCTATGCATTTCACTAAACAAACAGAATTAAACACGCACACTTGAATATTACATCCTGGGCATCAACTTGGATAACTCAAAAGACCATTATCTTAGTCTGTTTTAACATTAACTGGTCTTTCTCATCTAAAATTCCTCTAGTTAATCTATAGCTCTCCACGTAACTCATCAGTACTCCTACTGGGCTTAATAACTTCTCAGGCGAAATCAATACTTGACTGGGTTGTATTTGATTTCATAAAAATGCCACAGGTTGTCACCATACCAGGCACCTTTAGTTATACAATATCACGTATGTCATCAATTGTAAAATCCAAGGAAAGTGCATATATTCTCAGCTACACTCTCTCGCATCTCAGCATGGTTTCTGACCAGCCCTATGCACTAATACAGTCCTTCTGGTATTTCCTTACACTATCTTTCAGGATAGAAATGATGGCAAACTGGCAGTCTCACTCCTAGACCTCTCGAAAGCTTTCAGTGCAGTTTTCCATCCTAAGTTAATGAACAAATGTCTCTGCACTTTATTCTCCAGTCAAATGATATTATATTCAGCAGCTATTAACAACAGACAGCAGTATGTGAGATGGCTAAATGCCACCTCAATGTGCCTACCAGTCATTGTAGGAGTACCCCAAGGTTCAGTAGTACACAACATTTTCATAAATGATCTGATCATAGCCTCCAGAAAAAAAATCACATGATGCAGTACACTGTTGACTTCACAGTCATTTGTTCTACTGCTGTGACTGCAGTTCTGTCTTATACTCTGAAATTCTTCTCCTTTACTGATCCATGGCTCCAGTAATCCCAGCTAGTAATGATCCACAAGAAAACCAAAAAAAATGCTGTTTACTCGTAAATCTAAAGAAAACAAGACTGTACCAATATAGAAATAGTCCGTACATACAAAACTGCAAAGAGTAATTATAGACAAAACAAGTTACCAGCAACAGAGAAATATCACAAGAAAGTTGGACCCCCATATGGAGGAAACACTTTTCTTTTAAGTTGTGGCTGTAAAACAACCTCGACTGCATACCTGCTCACCAAACTGCTTTATGCGGCCCCATCTTTACTGACTGAAATGCTTTCTATGTTTCAAAACTGGAACAATATTACAATAAAATTACGTTTGCTCTAAAACTTTGTAGTATATCTATATCTTCTCATTGTAACTCTTTCAAATGCAGTAGATGGAGTTTTCCAACTTTGTTTTTCCAGATAAAAACAGCTTACAACATTATTTATCAATTTACTAAAATTCTCTTATTATAAGTTCACTCCAGGAATGACGCTCTCCCACCAAAGCCTTCACTGCACTGACATAGTCCACACCTGTACTCCAAAATTATTTGGTGACGGACTGTATTCAAGCTATGTATCTAAGCTTTGGAACATTATTCCTACTTATTGTAGAGAGCGCCAGAATCTAATCTTCACTAAAATCCCTCCTCCTAGCCTCTTGGCTCTGCAGCAGTCACTACTCACTTGAATAACATGCAGCCTACACTACTACTTTGTACATCTACTTTATACTGTATTAGGTAAATTACTAGACAACATATTAATCTTTTAGAACAATGTGTGTCATTTATGGCTAATCACAGTACACTTTATTCAAACTAGAGCACCTTCCAATCCATAAAACTTATACTTGTTGAGATAATATGTAAATAACTATGTGACTAAATGTATTTGTCTTTCTGTTGTGTTCTCATGCTCTGAGTTATGTAAATATACACGGTTTATCTGCTTTACCTCTTATTTTCCATGTTTACATATAATGTGAAATTCTTGTTCAGATGATGCTTTTTTTATATCCATTTTACTTTATAATAATGGAGATTTTCTTCCTGGGCCTGCAGTGAAAGAGGGTCAATTTGATCCAGTCTGATTCGCCTGGTAAGTAAATGCAAGCAAGCAAATACAGATACACCTGTATGAATACATAGGTAAACAAATCTTACTTTCCTGACCCACTTTTTATTTTCCTGCTGTCATCCACCCTCTGCATTTTTGCTTTTGGAATCTTCCCAAGAATGAGGACTGCAGTAGTAAATACTAGGATGAACACAGAGTTGTGTTAGGAATTTGTAATAACCATGAGATGTTTGAGGACATTCAGTGTTGCAATCCATTGTACCTTTCACCCCCCCCCCCTTCACCCTTGAACTGGGTGGGGTTCCCATTTCAGCCAGATTTGTACTTTCCCTCTCATCTCCTTATCAAGCACCCCTCTTTGACTTTGCCATATTTCCCAGTGAGGAAACTTGTGATCCTCTAGGGTTGGCCTGTGGCACACAGAATTATTCCCACCAGGTCTCTTTGGGCTTTGGCACTAGGGTCTTCTCACCTGGATCTGCCAAGGCATCAGAGGTCTGAAGATGATGTCTGCTGACACCTTCTTAGACCACCAGTGCCTTTTGCGTAACAGTTGAAGGGAATGTGCTAAAGCCTTGGAGAAGTTACATATCTGAAAGTCATGCTGGCAGGATATGCCAAGAGTAATAACTGCAACAGTGAATGTATTTCAATATCTATAACTACTTTTATGGTTAGTTGTTAGTATAACTGCACTTTCTGGATGCTAGGTATAGAAGAGCAGCCATACAGGATGTTAATGAGTACAATTTGTATGGATTGTACAGGTAGTAGTGCAGATCTTTGTAATCATTTTCAACTACTGCAAGGTTAGTCCCAAAGGCTAGACAAGATAATTAAATGTTTATGAATAGAAACAAATTTCAGAGACGGAAGGGAGAGGGAATGAATCATGGTGCATTTTTCTGTATTGCTGGGAGAATTAGTTTGTGGGTATGTGTGTGTATGTATGTATATATATATATATATATATATATATATATATATATATATATATATATATACACACACACACACACACACATTTATATATATAATTTATGGATCCACTTCTGAATCTCGAAATACTGAAATATTGAATATCAATATTTCGAGACCAAAATACCGAAAATCCAGAGAAACAAAAATGCACAATATCGACATTCAAAATATCAAAAAAAAGATCACAAGTAAAAAGCCAACCTTCCCCTGACATAAAAACAAACAAACTCAAAACACATAGCACTACCATCTGTTTATACCCCCCACACCCCCACTACTTAAATATACCAACTCCGAGGTCATACTAACATGAAAAAAACAACAAACCTATTTTTACGCACCCTACACTTCCATTGCACACTGTCACACTTATACCCATGAGAAACACACACACTACACATGTACAAAAATCACCACTTTCAACAATTACACATACCCACTCTCACCTACCTACCCTAACCTACTCAAAAAACTTCCAAAAAAAACTGAAACATGCCACATTTCTACCCAAAACCATTACAAACTACAAGCCTACCTAAATCTCCGAGCATAACCACATATCAGCTGCCATGTTCACAACCCAGAAACCACTAAACCTTAAAGAAACAGCACTCTAAGAAAAACAGACTGAACAACTACTGCAGATTCGGCAAACTCAGATTCGGCAATATACAGTTTTTTACAACTGCAGTTTCGGCATTCTGGTCTCGAGATACTGAAATTCAGTATTTCAGTATTTCGAGATTCAGAAGTGAACTATATATATATATATATATATATATATATATATATATATATATATATATATATATATATATATATATATATTCCCCCACCCCTCAAATTAGTATTCTAATGTTCTATTCAGATGTGGATGATGAATGTTTTATATTAGATTTTCTAATCAGTGCTAGTTCAGTGTCATTGGTGTGAATTGTGTACAATAAAGACATGTGAAAAAAATGGTATTTAGGGTCATGCCTGTTGTGTGCTGCAGCAGTGTAGCAGGTTGCTTCTTGATAGTGAGGGAAGGGAGAGTATGTAGAATGCTCAGCAGAAGTCTTTAATTGCCAACCCAGGTTGGAAGCAAAACCTCTGGTCTGAGTAGACGGTTGCATAGGACGTAGTAGCATTTTTGCAGCTTCTGGTATGGGGACTCTCCCCCCCACATCCCTGAACTCTAAATATGTCTGAGTTAGTACAAACTCTAAGAAAATGTAAAAGTAATATTTATGTATTTGTGTACTGGGATGGTCCGACTGGTGAAAAACTGCACTTTATGTTCAGTAATGCAATATACAGTATGCATTAACAATGAAGTAAATGAGGCTTGGCAACAAACGCCTTACATAGCAGATTCAGCACTACACATAGTATATTAAACATAAGCCAGAACTGTGAAGTCATACCTCGCCTAATTACATAGATGGAGCATGTCCTAGCTGAGTTAGATATAGTCAAACAAGGCCAAAGGTGTTGTGGTTAATTGTACATGTTTGGCTTACTTGATACCAGCTGTGTTACCAGCTATGTTGTGGTTGTATTGAAGGAGAGAAGTATGTTATTCTCGTTAGAGGTAGAGTAAAAGCAGGGCCAAGTATAACGGATTTGGAGTGGGTGGAGCTAAGTGGTATTGAGAGAGAAAGCTGATTAATCTAGCTAGGATGGAGCAAGACCAAATATCCAGTAGATTTTGCTTTAGATTCTGTTTAAAGAATTTAAGTGTAGTGTCTAGTCTTAGAGGGGGTGGAATGTTCCACATTTTCGAGACATGACATGAGAAAAGCGAGTCACCTACTGAATTGTTGGACTTGGTTACACTTTGTAAGTTTTTATTTGGTATATACTGAAGAAGAGTATAGGCCAGGCTTGGTCATTTCTCAGGGCTCTGGATAAGAGTATGTGTAATACTCGGGTGGAAGTCAGACCAGCAGTGAGGGAGGTCTAGCCAGAGGATTTGTTTTAAGTCTAAGCAGTGATGTGACCTGATGTGGTGTGTTGAGTTAGCTGTAAATTTAGGTATTTTGTTATAATACTTCTCGAGTAGGTTTAATCGGGTAGCTTTAAGACTGATAATAATGGGGGCACTGGGTTGGGAAGTAGGTATGCTGCAGCTAGGCATATTTTTGCATCTTCAGTTAAACAAGACTTAATCCTCTAGAGGATGCCGAGGCTTTGATTTTATTTGACTGTTTCTTTTACAAGGAAATTAAATTTCATTATTTTCAACTGTGACAGCTTCATATGTGTGTACTAGGCTAACAATCACTGGGGCCTTTTTAAGCCTTGCTGTGTATCCCAAATCTCTGACAAGTTCTAGTAACCCTGGTAATTGTAAGTAGAGGCTTGGAGGATGGAGCATTTACAAGTTGGAGCCTGGGAGATGAACAATTTACAGGCTGCCTGTGTTCGTTAAAGACTTAAGTGCCAAACCAGGGATGAATTTCCTGTTCTTCATCCCAGTTGATTAAATTACATTTGAATTGGATTAGTTGGAATTCTGCTTTACATGGGTAGTAAACATGTCCCAAAGACGTGGTAGTCTGTGGGATACATACCTGTCTCTCCAGCAGGTCCTATTTATATTGCAGGCAAGATTTAAGTCAAAAGAATGGGTAATTCTGATGCTGTTTGTTTTGTGGATATGCAGGAAGTCCATCAGTGTGGGGTCTGACAATGCCTTGTAAGCCATGCATAGATCTGCACTCAGTGGCCTGTCTTGAGACAGAATGCAAGGCTAGGGATTCAAAGTGGTCTGCATAGGACATGTTATTTACACCCTGTATTATTTTAGTGAGGAACCTTTGTGGATGTTCCAGTTGTTGGATATGCCTGGTTTGAGACATACCAAAGGGGACATTGTGCTCAGTGATAGGTTTGATGAATGCCAAATACAGCAGAACAATAACCTCCTTGGACTGAGATGGTTGTGTAGTGTTTCTTTGAACAGTTCTACATAGACAACAGTATTCTCAGGGTTTATGGTACCTGGAAAGTTTGCAAGATTAG
This sequence comes from Protopterus annectens, assembly GCF_019279795.1. NCBI lineage: Eukaryota > Metazoa > Chordata > Ceratodontiformes > Protopteridae > Protopterus > Protopterus annectens. Next base: position 273,142,226 of record NC_056738.1, on the reverse strand, counting down.
AACATAATAGAAGGAAATTAGCCTGAACATTCCAGATTTAGCTTTGGTTCTGGGTTTATTTTTACTTTAAATGGGACTGTTTTGGGATCTTATCTTACCATAGAGGACATTACACTAGGGGGTGTGCAGCTCTGCTCCATATTCATGACGACCTGATCCAGTATGTTTGTACCTCTGGTACATATAGTAAAAATCTGGTCCAGGGAGTCTGTGTTTACAAAATCAAGGAATCTCTGTATCTACACCTTTGGTGTTATATATGATTCCCAAACAATGAGTAAAACAAAAGTCGTCAATCCAGTCCCAACAGTACAACAAGGATGCGGACCGTATTCACGCTTCTTTTTGGTGCCAAAAAAACAGGAGACATGCGGCCTATATTGGACCTGAGCAATCTAAATTTGTTTGTCAAAAAGTCAGATTTCTGTATGGTGAGAGTTCAGTCCGTTCTGCCATTACTATGCAAAGCATGATTGGATGTGCTCAGTAGACCTCTAGGATCCGTACTATCACAAAGATCAACAGGCACTCCAGGAGACACCTGCGCTTTTGGCTGGGAGCCAATTATTACCAGTTTAGAGCACTGCCCTTTGTACTCACCATGGCCCCCAGGGTGTTTACCAAATGCATATTGGTAGTGGCAGCTCACCTGAGACAGCAGGGATTTCAGGTGTTTCCATACCTAGACAATTGACTCCTGATGGTATTATCAAGTCATCAACTGGAATTGGTGACAGAGTACCTCTTGCATGCCTTCCGTCAGCTGGAGATCACAATAAATCTGGAAAAATCGAATCTGATGCCTGTGCAGGTGTGAAGACTGTCACGCAAGCTTGCCGTTACAGTGAGTATCATCTGAGACAACTAGTTCAACTCCTACTAGATATGCCCTCTTCTCCCAGCAAGACGTATTCTAAAGGCTCTAGATTCCATGTCAGCTACCATACTTCTCGTGCCCTTGGCAAGGTTCCATATGTGAGTACTTTAGTGGACACTTGTGGTCCATCTTGTATCATCCTTTAACTGTTCCCATAAAACTGACTTCAGTCTGCAGGCGACATCTTTTTTTTTTTATTGAAAACATTAATATAATGAACAGATATTTTGAAAAAAATTGAATAAGTTAAATTTTTAAAATACAATATTTAAAAAAGAAACAAATACAGTAAACTATGTAGAATGATGTTCACTATATATCGAATAACAGGATCAATTAATTTTCATTTTGCAGAAGAAAAATGAAAACAGAATAATAGATTTAAAGAAAAAAAAAATTACTGCATTAATCATTTATCCAGTTCTTTAACCAATAATTCATGCAGATTTTCCCATGTGTAATATAATTTTGTATTCCTTGTAGATTTAGATTTGATAGTTAACATTTCTAACTTAGATATTTCTTAAGACAAGACCTTTAAACTGTTAAATGAGGGAAGTGATGAGAAATTCCAATTTCTTGTAATTACTTTCCTGGCAATGGAAAGTATAGACCAGAGTAAAGAATATTTGTTTTAATTTATACAGTCTGGGACAGGTGTATTGAATAATACAAGTGACTTTGTAAGCATAAAATTGCCTGTAAAAAAGTGTTAACTTCCTCCCAAAATTTCTATAATAATACAGTCATAAAATATATGATTCCAATTAGCATTTGTTACTGCGTTACATCTCCAGCAAACAACATCTTGTTTAGTTATCTTACTCATTTTCTGAGGTGTGATAAAAGGTTTATGTAAAAATCTCCATGTGAAGATTCTCCATTTAATGGAGGAAGTGGAAGTGGCTGACTGAAGGAAATTAACTTTGTCTTTTTCTGAGGGAAAAAAAAAACTATTGATTGCTTCAAATGAATTCCAATAGTTATCTGAATATACATCTAGATCTTGTTTAATTGCTTTGTAAATATATGATATACTATTTTTAACTGGTAAAGAATTATACGTGTATAAAATCAAATATTGGATAAGTTTGGGTATTGAATTTTTAGCATTTGAAGGGATTAAAATTAGTTTATCTAGAATATATTTTCTAAACTCTTGAAAATCTGATCTAGAGAGTTAAGGTTATATTCATCTGTAAGAGCATTAATAGATTTTGCCTCATTTTTATTTAACATTTGATGCCAAAACATCAATTGTTTTTGTTTAAATAACATTTTAGAATGATCTACAGATAGAATTATACCTTGTGTGTAGGCAATAGGGAAGATAAGGATAAGCCAATTTTCAAAGATTCTAAACCTAAATATATAGATGTTCATCGTGTTACCCTGCTGCAGCTATCACACTTGAGTTATCCTGCCGTCAGGCGGTCCCGCAGTCGGCCGGAATTCCAAAGTCTTGGTCCGGTGTCGGTTGCTGTCGCTTCTTCCCTGGCGTCAGAGCGCTAGGGGTATATCAGAGGCATCCAACACCATTTTCTTCAGTCTTTCTTGCCGTGCGATGCCCGAAGCAGAAGCAGTTCGCAAGTGCCGGTCGGCCGACACCTGAGATTTTCGAATCGAGTTTCAGTCCGAAGTCTTCAAAGCTAAGTACCCCACTGGGGAACCTTTTCTTGCCTCAGTCCGATGTCAGAAAAAGTTAACAATTGCATTTCTTGTGGGAAGCAAATACCTCATAAGGACTTTCATTCTTTTTGTATACCTTGCCTAGGCCCAGACCACGACGTCACTGGTTGTCGGTTTTGTGCTAGGTTCAATAAGCGAACTATAAAGCGACGCTTTGATTTCGCACGACAATACTTCGGTAGAAAATTTAATTACACTATGCCGTCGGAGCAACAGACTACCGGCGTGCATAAAAAATGCAAAGATAAAGACAGGCAGCCTAGATCCAAGCCAGACTCTGAGGCCTTGACTGGGCCGGTCGCTGGTTTTCCGGTTTTCAGTGAGGCGCCTACGCAGCCCCTGGCTACCACTGCATTGGATCCTCGGACCGCTTCAGATCCCCCAACAGAGAGTTCTAGGCCGACACAGCCTTTTTCTTTAGGCCCTACCGATGACATTGCAGTAGGGGAAGCCGGTGCTGTAGAAACACCTTTGGTTTCTGAAGGTGTCTTCAGACCGACTACTCTCACCATAAAATCTCATGCTAAGCTTAAGACTCCTCTAAAACCAAAAAAGCCTACACTTCAGTCTCCATTCAAGGACCTATGCCTAAGAAACAGATGCTTAAAATGGCTGAAGATTTGATTTCTTTGATCAGGGGTTCGCAACCCCCCCCCCCCGACAAAAGGCCTAGACAAGAGGAGGATTATGCCTCCTCTGATCAAGTGTCTGTTTCCTCAGGCTCCTCTGAGGAACAGGATTACTCCTTTCCCCTTATGAAGATTCTGATGCTGAAGACTCCATTCCCTCAGCTTCTCCCCCTGAAGATTATTCCTTTGGGGAAACCTTACATACCATGAGGGAACATTTCCACTGGGAAGGTCAGGACTACTCCGACTCAAAGAAAAGGCTCCGAGAGTTTCTTTTACTCCCCCAGCACAGACCTCTTGCTATCCCCCCAATTTTGGACATTGTGGATGATGTTTTCTTAGAATCTAGTCTAAATCCAGATTCTCTGCCTCCTGCTCCAGCCAAACCTGATAGATACTATAGAGTGCCTGACTCACACAAATTTCTATACAAAAGCCCTGTTGCTGATCCAGAGACAATCTCCCAGGGTCCCAAAGGGGCTAAGGATTCTATGGCTAAAAATCCTGTACCCTCAGAAAGGGACTCCAGAGCTCTAGATAGGTGGGGGAAGAAGGTTTACACCTCGGCTACTCTAGCTATGAGAGCACTAAATTGTCAATTTCACATGCTTACATACCAACAATTTCTAATGTCTCAAATAAAACAAAAGGTGGGCATGCACCCTCAACAGTCTGAATTCAAGGAAATGCAAGATCTTTTGCATGCAGCTGAACAGGTGGGCAAACATACTTTACAATGTGGTTTTGATGCCTTGGAAGCTTCCTCTAGAGCAGCTGTTACTGGGTCTGTTATACGTAGGCATGCTTGGTTAAAGGAACAAACTCTGCCTGATCATGTTAAAGCAAAGTTACTGGATGCACCCTTACAGCAGGATGTCTTATTTGGGGTCAAAGCAGAGGAGGTTTTAAAGAAAATGGAGGATAAGGCAAAATCTATGCAGACGGTCAAAGATTTCTTACAGGTACAGCCCCCAGGCTTCAGCAGAAATTGGCCAACAAAAAATTGGTCCTTTCCAGCTTCTGGCAGACCACAGAGGGATAAATACAGGTGCCCAAGGGGCAGAGGACAAGCACAAATCCCTTACAAGCCTCGCCAATGGGGCACTGCAACACAGAAGGGAGGAGAAGACAGGTCCCAAACTACTAGAAGGCAAACACAATGACTTAAACCTCAAACTGCCAAGCAAAACTCTCTTGGCAGTTCCCTTGGGAGGAAAATTAGTGCTTTTTGCAGACAACTGGTGCATCGTCACAAAGGACAAATGGGTCCTAGACATTATCTCACTCGGATACCGATTCCATTTCCACGCCTTGGCAAGGATAAAAGGAATGACACACCTGCCACAAAATCAATGGGCAGAGGCACAAAAACAAATTACAGCTCTCATGGACATGAGAGCCATTCAACTGGTACCTACACAGGAGCAAGACCAAGGATTTTACTCAAGGCTCTTTCTAGTCCCCAGAAAGGACAATGCTTGGAGACCCATTCTGGACCTTTCGATTTTAAACACCTTCTTGCAAGTACCCAAATTCAAGATGCTAACACTACAGCAGCTTCTTCCCATGTTGGGCAAGAAAGCTTGGCTAGTAACGTTGGACCTCAAGTAGGCATACCTGCATGTCCCTATCAGACAAAATTGCAGAGGATGCCTCCGTTTCCTTGCAGGTTCAACCCATTACCAATTCTCTGCACTGCCCTTTGGCTTATCTACTGCACCCAGGGTCTTCACAAAATGCCTGGCACCAGTAATTGCATACCTCAGACAAAGAGGAATTCAAATACACCCATACCTGGATGACTGTCTCATCCAAGCAGAAAGCAAGGACATTCTCTTACAACACCTGGCTTTTGTAAAACATCTTCTAAGTTGCCTAGGGTACACAGTAAACGAAAAGAAATCAAAACTAGTGCCCTCACAAAATATGACATTCCTGGGTGCCAGCTTGAATACAATGGCACAGATGGCTTATCTGACGCCAGACAAACAACTACAATTAACTCAATACTTCAGAACAATGGCAACAAAGACCCAACTCCCTGCAAGAAAAATTCTGCAGGCCTTGGGCTTCATGGCATCTTGCATTCTACTAATACCATTTGCAGAACTGCATATGAGGAAATTACAATGATACCTAAAAAGCGTATGGACTCAACACAGCCACAGCTTGGAAACAATGATACCTCTCATTCCCTGCCTTCAACAGGAGTTTCTATGGTGGTCACAGGCATGTCACCTCAACAAGGGTCAGCCTTTCACCCTGCCCCCAGCCAGGCAAACTATGACAACAGATGCATCGGACTATGCCTGGGGGACACATATGGCAGGACGGTGCATTCAAGGCATATGGACTGCAGATCAAAGGAATCTGCACATCAATCAAAAAGAAATGTTAGCTGTACAAAATGCTCTGACAGCCTTCAAGGACCTCTTACATTCAGGACAGCTTATCATAAGGACAGACAACACCACAGTAATGTGGTACATAAACAAACAAGGGGGCACACACTCCTACCCTCTATGCAGGCAAGCAATGACCTTGTGGAACACAGCACTTGCTTACCAAGTTCAATTACAAGCTCAATTCCTGCCAGGAAAAAAGAACACATTGGCAGATGACCTAAGCAGAAACATCATGGATCCCCACGAGTGGAAACTGGATCCACAAGTATTCGCAATGATAGCTCAAAAATGGGGGCTCCCAGACATAGACCTGTTTGCCAGCCCTCAAAACTATCAGCTAACAAAATTTTGCACAAGGACTTATCACCATCAAGCTTGGAAAGTGGACGCACTCTCATTCACTTGGAAAATGCTAACAGTATATGCCTTTCCTCCATTACCCCTTCTCACAAAGGTGCTACTGAAAGTCAGGATGAAGAGACCCAGAATGATACTCATTGCCCCAGACTGGCCACGCCAGCACTGGTACCCACTATTAAGGAATATGGCTCAGGGCCCACCATGGATTCTACCACAAATTACCCACCTGCTCACACAGCAAGACAATCAGATTCTACACAGCCAGCTCAAAACCTTAAACTTGGCTGCATGGCAGATCACCTAAGCAACCAGCCAGCTCCTCTCACAAGCTGTTATGGATATTATTCTGGAGGCCCAGCACCAGGAAAGCCTACTCAGACAAATGGAAAAGGTTTTGCGCCTGGAACCACGCTAAAGGCCAAAATACCCTTCGGCCAGACATATCTCAGATTCTGCAATATTTAACTGAGATGTTACACAAAGGGCTTTCTTTTTCATCTATTAAAGTCCACGCCTCAGCTACTTCTGCTCACTACAACACGGATCCTCCCTTATTTTCACATCCACTCCTAAGGCAGTTTCCCAGAGGGGTCAAAAACATTAGGCCTCCCAGGAGAGCACCAACACCTACTTGGGACCTCAACTTTGTTCTGGAAAAACTCACGCTACCTCCTTTTGAGCCAGCCTTCTCAGCTGACTTAAAGTTTATATCATGGAAGACTGCCCTGCTGCTAGCAATTACTTCAGCTAGAAGAGTTTCAGAGCTTCAGGCACTAATGGCAGTAGAGCCTTTCCTCATTTTTCATCAAGACAGAGTTTCTTTACGAACTAACCCCTCCTTTATGCCTAAGGTGGTATCCAGTGTGGCTCTATATCAAACCATCCATTTACCCACCTTCTTTCCAAATCCACAGAACAAAGGAGAAAGACTCCTGCATTCCTTGGACATTCACAAGCAGCTACATTACTACTTGGATAAAACTAAGGTTTTCAGAAAATCTGACCAGCTTTTTGTATCCTATGCTACAGCATCACAAGGAAAGGCTATCTCAAAGCAGACCATTTCCAAATGGATAGGACATTGCATACGTTTTTGCTACGCCCACCATGGAAAACCAGTTCCTGCTACCATAAGGCCCCACTCTACCAGGGCAACAGCTACATCGACAGCCTTCCTCAGGGGGGTGCCAGCCAAGGATATTCTGGAAGCTGCAACTTGGAGTTCAGTATACACCTTCAAACATTACCACTTACCACTTTACTCTAAGACTAGAGCTGGCTTCGCCACTGCAGTTTTGCAGGGCTTTCTAGCCTCCTCTAACCCTGTTTGACTCCACCTCCCATCCTTAGCTTTGGGATTCTACCCAAGTGTGATGACTGCAGCAGGGTAACACGATGAACATAGTACAGTTTTGTACCTACTATAAATGTACATGTTCGAGTGTATACCCTGATGCAGTCCAGGTTACCCTCCCTCCATCCCCTCTGAACTAGCTGAACTTATCTCTACCACTCTATTCTATACTACCTCTGTGGTGTATTTGCTTGTGCCTAAGGCTTTTGTTTTATTTTTTTCATATAGCTATATGTATATATGTATATGTATATATATATATATGTATATGTATATATATATATATATATATATATATATATATATTTTTTTTTTTTTTTTTTTGCCTACCTATTAGGGGCACCTGACATCTGGGGCAAGGAAAACTGAAGAAAATGGCGTGGTATGCCTCTGATATACCCCTGGCGCTCTGAAGTCAGGGAAGAAGCGACAGCAACCGACGCCGGACCAAGAGTTTGGAATTCCGGCTGACTGCGGGACTGCCTGACGGCAGGATAACCCAAGTGTGATGACTGCAGCAGGGTATACACTCGGAACATCTACATTTATGGTAGGTACAAAACTGTACTTTTTTAAAGGCCCTTAGAATTAAAATAATATAAGTAGATTTAAGCATTTGAATGGAATAATTGGAAATATACTCTCTCATATTCCATATAAATGAATTATTTATTAACTGTGGTAGATGTTTGTTATTTTTATTTTTGGTATTTTGAGATAAATTTAACATAATTTCCTTCCATTTTGCAAAATATTCTCCATCTATAAGGTAAACAATTGTTTTAATAACTGACTAAAATGAATAAAGTTCTAGATTTGGTAAAGATATACCTCCATTTTCCCAGCTATACATATGATAGGACAATGCAATTCTAGGCTTTATCGGATGCCATAAAAAGTTCTTAATCAGTTTGTTACATTTTTAATAAAAGAGCCTGTAGGGGGAATAGTGATAGAGTGTATTATGTATAATATCTTTGGAAGCAAGATCATTTTTATAAAGGAAAGTTTTTCATTCATTGTAAATAAAATCTTGTTCCACTTACTAATTAGAGTCTCTATGGTAGTTGTACTTTTACTATAATTTAGGTGTAAGATGTCTTTAATATTGGTTGTTATAATTATACCTAAATATGTTATTTGTTGGGACTGAGGTATATATATATATTTATATTGGTCGTGTATATTATAACTCTTGGAACCAAATAGAAGAATTTGTGTTTTAGAGTTATTAAAATTAAGACCAGAACTTTTTTGAAATGTATCCATCTTTTTAAACAATTCTTATAAGGTAGGGTTACTACCACCAAGAGTGAGTAATACATCATCAGCAAACATTTGGATTGTTGATGTTTCATTACAATTTAACCTATATCCTTGTATATTATTGTTATCCCTTATCAGGTTAGCCCAAGGTTCCATAATTAATGTGAATAAAAGTGGAGATAGAGGGCAACCTTGTCTGGTTCCTTTTACAATTGGTATGTTCTGCGATATTCTTGGACCTATTTTTATGTAGGCTTGACTTTCATTATATAATTGTGTTATAAGGTTAATAAAGCAATTAGAAAAGTTTAAGTCCTTCAGTAACATAAAAAGATAATTCCAGTTAACTGAGTCGAATGCATAGTTAATATCTAAGCTAACAAGAGTTAAAATTATTCTTTAAGGCTTTTACTGATTCAGTTAAAGTTATTGTTCTGTTGATGTTATCATAAGAAGTTCTATTAATTATGAAACCTGTTTGATCCATATCTACCAGGGATGGTAAAAAATGTTTACGTCTATCAGCATAAGTAGACATGAACATTTTATAGTCTGTATTTAATAACGTAATGGGGTCCGTATAAAGCACATTTTACAGGATCTTTATCAGACTTTAGTATGGGTAAAATAAATGTTTATTTAAAGAGGGAGGTATAATGTTATTTTGAGCTATATTGAATACTGTATGTAGTAGAGTTAACGCTTTAGCAAGCAAAACCTTATAGATTTCAGGAATAATACCATTGTTACCAGGAGCTTTATTTTGCTTAAGTTTGGTTATTTGATCTTTTACGTCTTTAAAGTATATTTGTTTATTAATTTTATTTGTGCTTCAGATAGTCTGTTCTTTATATTGTTATGTATAAAAGATTGAATATCCTTTGTACTATTAATGTTATCATTGGGTTGGTTTAATTTAAAAAAAAATTCTCTAAACTCACAATACAATTTGGTAAATCAGATACCATTTTTTTGTTGGAGAATAGATTTCTTTAATATGGTGTAGTTTATTTAATCTTTTAGTTTTGTTAGCTAGTATATTCATGGATCTGGGATTTATAGAAAAAGTATAAATTTATATTTTTCAAGATTTATCATAACTTTATGGTTTAAAATTTCCATGTATTGTTTATGGTATTTATTTCATTCATTCTGTCTTTATCTGGATTCTTTGAAGCATCAAGCCTTAAAGTATCTAACTTTGTTTGTATACCTTGAAGGTCTTTATCCCATGAAGTTCTTTTCTTTTTATACCAATCAATAATTTTACCATATAGGTAGGCTTTTAGAGCATCCCAAATATATACTTCTGAAGTTCCCTGTGTACTGTTAAGTTCAATAAAATTTTGTACTTCTGTAGTGAAGAAATCAATAAAATCTTTGAGTTTAATTATATAGGCTGGTAACCTTTTAATTTGAACATTAAATGTGGAGTTTAGTATAAAATCAAATGTTATGGAATTATGGTCTGAAAGGGGACAAGAAATCACTTTTGAGTTTGATAAGAAATCAGTTAAGTTATTCAAAATGAATACCCTATCTATTCTTGAATATGAATTATGCCTATGTGAGTAGAATGTATAGAACAGTGACTTTAGGGTCAGTAACATTATTAATATCTTTCATCATGTATGAATCTGAGAATTCTTTCAGTAATTTATCTATAGCTGTAATTTTCCTTTTACCACTGGTACTAGAGTCTTTTATGTCAGAAATGCAGTTAAAATCCCCAGCAAGAATAATACTACCTTTAGAAAACTGAACTATATGTTCTATATGTTGTTTCACTGTTGTAGGTCAATGGCAGGAATCTGGTACATATTTATTAATGTCAAAATGTTCTTATTAAATTCTATAATAACTGAAGATAAGATCCTTTTGTTATCTTTGTAGGTGTCAATTATTTTAGGCATAGGTAATGTATTTTTCCATAGTATGGCCACCCCCCTTTTTGTGTATGTTCTGAGCTATTCAAACATTTGTAAGATTTTGATTCCAATTTTGTGACATCTTCAGTTAGTAAATGAGTTTCTTGGAGAAATATTAACTGAGTATTATGCAATTTAAGATATTTGTTCAAAGATCTTCTCTTATTAGGATTATTTTATCCATTGATGTGTAATGATATACACTTTAATGATGTCATGAAACGTTAATGTTCTGAATATCTGTTGTTGAATAACACTCCTTTTTTCCCATTTTTATAAGTGAATAGAAATTGACTATTAGGAACACAATTGTAACTTACACATAAAACATGAAAAACATTTATCCAATGAAATGTGTTTGCATCAAATTCAATGTTGTAAGATTTGGTGAACATCTCATAATTCAAATATCTTTACATTGTACTCAAACTGTCATAAAATGTGGTCACAAATTGACTTTTTTTTTAATTTCGGAACCACTAATCAATTTTGATCCCTCAGTATCTATCCAGGCCCGCTACCTCTCAGACCATTCTAAAATTACATTAAGTTTTAACAATTACTCTGGTAACAGTCCACTCCATAAATGTTATAACTGGTCTTTAAACTCCAATGTATTAAAAAAAAGGAAATAACACAGGAAATCCAGAACATTCTCAAATCCCTATTATCCAAGTTACTTAAACACCAACACCCACCTGATATTGAATGGGCGGCAGCTAAGGTGCAGATAAGGGGTATATTTCTCCAAAAAGCCCCTTATTATAAAAAAATTCAATTCAAAGAAGAACAAATGTTAGAAGAGAAAATTAAAAAACTAGATTAAGAATTAATGGTGAATCATAATGTACAAACTGAAATAGAACTGTTGAAATGTCAGAAAGACCTTTTCGTGATCCAAAATAATAGACTGTCAATTCATGAAACTAAATGACTCGCAAAATATGCTAACCATATTCAAACGCGATCTAGGGCACTAGCAAGAATTATTAGCCAATCTAAATCTCCCTCTCAAATTCCTGAATTATACTATAAAAATAAAATGTATACTAAATCTGATGATATTATCAACACTTTTGAAGTCATATACTCTCAAATCTATGGGGAACAAGAAAATTCACCTACAAATGAAAATGATTATGATCTCCTACAAAAAAATTACGTTCCAAAAATAGATGATAATTCCCAGAAAGATTTAATAAAACCTATATCCATTGAAGAAATAACATCAATTAAAAACTGAAATCATACAAAGCCCCAGGCCAGATGGCCTTACAGCAGAGTTTTATAAAACCTTCTATAGTATTATTGCCAAAATTTTGTCGTACATATTAAATTATATAATCAACAATCAAATTAATGATTTACATTTTAATGCCTCTAAAACAATTTTTATACTTAGAGAATTCAGATCCTCAGAACCCAGACAACTATAGACCTATATCACTTTTAAATATTGATACTAAAATTTGACATCCATTCTGGCTAACAGACTGAAGAAAATAACGAACCTAATTATTTCTAATGAGCAAGCTGGATTTTTAACATCTAAACAGACCAGTGACAATACCTTAACACTTCACACATTAATCTCATATGCCAATCAAAAAAACTTAAATATGTACGTACTCATTATAGATGCTCAAAAGGCTTTTAATAGAGTAAACATAAAATTTTTATTTAAAGTTTTATACTACTTTAAATTACCTCAAGAATTCATTCGAACCTTACAAATACTATATAATAACCCTTATACAACCTTATATATAAATAAAATGTGTTCTAAAAGGATTCAAATCAGAAATGGAACCAGACAAGGATGTCCTTTATCCCCATTACTATTTAACCTATATTTAGAACCCTTATTTTTACACATTAAACAAAATGTATATCATAATGCCCCAGTAATTTATGGTACTAAGATCTCTCTGGCAGCTTTTGCTGATGACCTTAATATTTATTCTACAACACTGGTTTCAGATACCAAAAAAATACTATCTGCTATTGATGATTTTGCATTAACATCAAACTAACCTTAAAAAAAACAATATATTTCCTTTAAAAACTCCAAAACCCTTCTCACTTTTACCATTGATAGGTCAAGTAAAATCTGAAGAAAAGATTAAATATTTCGGTATTACATTTTCGACGGACAACAAGGACTTTTATCTTAATAATGTTAAACTAACTTGGGAACACATTTTGTCCGATCTTAACAGATGGGAAAATTTGAAACTACCACCATTAGCAAAGGTCACTATTATTAAAATGAATGTTTTGCCCAGATTATTATATATCTTCAGGTCTGCCCACTTGATAATACCTAAGAAGTTCTTTAAACAAATTCACACCAAACTTGCAAAATTTTTATGGAAACCAAAGGAAACTAGAATATCATATGACAATCTGATGATCCCGAAAATTAGAGGTGGGTTAGATTTACCCAATTTTGAAATCTATTTTTTAATTATAAATGCTAACAAAATTTTAAGAATTGCAAATTATGATACACATAGCAATAATTGGTCTCCAAACTGGGTAAGACTAAGTTATAAACATACTGAGAGTTTGAATATAAATCCAAAATCATTACCTTTTCTAAACAAGGATAATATCAAACTTTATGATCTAATGTACTATATCAAAATCTATATTGCATTATTACAAGATTTATTTAGATCATTACATCTCTTCTATTGTATGATGATCTTACAACCCTTTCATAGAAATCCTAACCTGAAAATTAATAATCAGTTAATAGATCTGAAAAGCTTTCCACTTATAATTAATTTAACCCTTTATGACATCTACCCATATTTGAATTACTCTGCTCATGAACTAAGACAGGAAATGGGTATACCCAAATCATATTTATCGATCTTGAGACAGATAAAAGAATTATCTACAAGTTACTTTAACAATTTAACCATTAGTAAAGATGATTTAATGATATGTATCTCATTATGGCAAGCCCTTGTACAAAGTACTAAATTATATCATGCACATATAAATTGATAAAAAACTTTAAATATCAAGACCGTCTTCTCTTATCTAAATACTGGAAGGAAAAACTTCCATCGGTTGAAGAAAGCAAAATAATTAAGGCAATCGGTTTAACCACAAAAGCCATCTCCCTTCAAAAGTTAACTTTTACTCAACTCATGATAAATAATAATGTTTACTATACACGTCTTAGCTTGCACAAATTTAATGTTAACAATTCTCTTAAGTGCCCATTTTGTAAAGATGTGTAACGGCTGACCTCTTACATATGTTCTGGAGCTGTAAATGCATATATAAACTTTGGAATTCCTTAAAATTACAATTACAAAAGATGGGTTATCAAAACTCAACACTTTCCTGGGGAATTTATGATATTACATATCCCTCCAAATAACCTATCTAGATCTCAAATGATCATACTCATCAATATTTTTCTTTTAATGAAACTCTACATAGCTACTAACTGGTTGACCCCATCTCTAACTTCATGGGATAACTTTAGAATATTAGCGATAAAACACATTTTAGCTCACAAATATGTAATTAATAACCTAAACAAAGGCCCCATAATTTGAAACTGTGGGAACAAATATCCAATATTATATTGGCTTAAAACATGAAATCCGAACTATTCTTTTGTTATACTTATTTTATAATACAATAATATCTGGAACTTTACTATCACAAATACTATTCCTGGAGAAAATAATCTTTAGCTTTGCAACTGTGGAAGATGATGGAAGCATTCATGTAAATAGTGTACATATGTTTTAGAATGTTGTTAGAAATTTTGTTTGGTAATCATTGGTTTATTTTTATGTTATATGTTTTGTATGAATAACGAGAAAAATAATAAAGAATTATTATGGAAAAAAAAAATAAGTAGACTAATCCCCCGTCTCTTTATGTATTGTGCCAGTATCTAACAACACTATTTCCCCATCTCCATGTATCTTTAAGACCTTTAGTAATCTGAAAGAACTTCTAGATTTGTCAGAATATATCAAAATATTAGTTTATATGGTAAACTTCTGCATTTGAGACTATACTGTATGTAGCAAACTATATTCATATAGAATGCATTATGTTTCAGTCATTATTTATTTATTTTCTATCTGTAATATAATTATTTTTATTTCTGATTTTTGTGTCTTGTAAAAGAATATTAACTTCTGCTTAGGTGTCATAAAAAGCTTTGTATATATTCAGTTCCTTTTTCCTTTCTTCTTTAATAAATACTTTAATGGTGTTACTATATATGCCTTATGTTTGTTGTACTAATCAAAAGAGGCTTAAATTACATAAAATAGAATTATAAATAAAAGTGTAGAAACATATGGGGTATAAATGTATCAAAAATGCTCTGCTTATACACTCTCATAAATTCTTTTAATATAACAATTATATTATACAGGTTACTTAGCTGCAGTTCATTCATTTGACCTTTAGATTGCATTAGAGACTGTCTAATCAAGCTATTATCTAGCTCTGCAAGGGTTCTCAGCACAAAGTTCAGACCGCAAAAAGCTCCATGGAAACAACACTTTTTGTCTTGCTTTCTTTTGAGGCAGTCGCAGTACAAACAGGCAGCAGAGCCATTCAGCAGTTCGGATGCACGAGGCCAAGGAGGGAAAACATTTGCAGCTATTTTCTTCTTCCCTTTTTTTATTTTTATAAGCCACAGACTATCTCGCAGCAGGACTAAGAAACACAAAGCAGACAAAACAAAAAGGCAATAGAGGGGAAAAAAGCCAACACAAAACAGAGCAAAGCGGAGAAACTCCATCTCTCAAACTCAGCAAATCACTAGACCACCACGGACATACCAATTCACACCAAACCCTTCATTTTAACAACACTGCTATGTATACTATACGCTTGTCATACCAATCAATATAAAACTTACACAACCACAATAGAATTATGAAGACAAGTGTACAAAATGTAATGGTTTAAGTGTGTGAAAAGTGCTTTGATTATGGACATTCATAAATGCTTAAATATAGCAGACATATCACATATGTTATTTAGGTGCAGGTTTTCAACCAAGCTGTAGATGGCATTAGAAACCGTCTATTCTAACTATTATGCAGCTTTTACGAAGTTTCTCAGCACAAGGTTCAGACTTTAATCCTTTCCATGGAAACAACACTTTTTTCTTGCTCTCCATTGTAGCAGCTGCAATGCAGATGCACAAACTTGTGGAGGGAAATCATTTACAGCTTTTCACTGAGGAAAACTGTTGATTAGCTTGTGGATAAACATAAACATAAACATTGAGCAATAAGAGAGGCATAAGGGAGGAAGAAAAGTAATATAAAATATTAAAAGAACAACAAACTCCATCTCCCAAACCCAATAAACCACTAGACCACCACGAACATATTCTATGGAAAATCCTCCATTCCTTCACAACCAACAGCAAAGAGGAAAATTGAAAGAAAAACAAAAGAAATACATTAAAACCTCTCCATAAATACAACAGCAGAACAGGGGGATTGGAAACAATTAGTTAAGCAACAATATGGCAACAATATTAGTGAAGAGTCTCTCTTCACAGAGAGGCAGGGAAATGAAACCGCAAACAGTTAAAAACAAATGAAATAGATTCTATTGTAATGAAGACTATCATTTTTCTCATCTATAAGCCTCCATATCTACTATAGTTCCCCAAAATACCGTAAATTTCAGTCCCAAACATATGGAGCATTTATTATAACAGACAACAACCACTATATAAAGATAATAAATAAATGAATAAATAACTTTTACTTATAGGTTCATAGGTAGGTACTAGGCTATTAGCCCTAGGGCCTATATAAGCCTAGCCAAAAAGGTACCCTGGCTTTTGCCACCCAAGAAAATTATTTTCCTGTGCCCCTGTCGAGCAGAGCCGCAGAAGTGATCCCTGGGGTGAATTTCCTATTTCCCATCCAATCATCAAGATTTTTCTTGAAGAGCGCTAATGAGGAGCTCTGTTTGACATAGATAGGTAGTCTGTTCTAGAGTATGGGAAGTCTCTGGGACAGGAATCCTATCCCAACAGCATGTTCTGTTTATTGTGGTTTAGGTCCCTGGAGCGTGTAGCTCGGAGAGATTGGGATTTCATTAAGTGGAGCATGTCCAACAGCTCTGGGTTTGACATAGTTTTGTATGTTAGGCAGAGATCGCCTCTGAGGAGGCAGTATGTGACGGAGTAAAGCTGGAGTTTTTTGAGATGGTCTGCGTAGGGCATCTGTTTGAGGCCAGTAATCCTCTTTGTGAGGTATTTCTGTGGCCTTTCCAGTTGTTGTAGATGTCTTGTGAGGTACATACCAAAAGGGGCGTTGTACTCTATAATGGGTCTAATGAGTGATGAGTAGAGGAGAACAATGACCTCTTTTTTTCTGGATGAGAAACCTTTTGTGATTAGGTGAGCCACGTAGAAGGGATTTCCTGACCACTGTGGCGATGTGATTATCAAAGGAGAGACTACTGTCCACCTGTGTCCCAAGGTCTCTTATCACACTTTCAGCGTTCAGTAGACTACCACTTATGTGGTAGTTCATGGGTACAGAGTTTTTACCAAAAGGGGTGACAATACACTTTTTGGCATTGAGCTTCAGGCCATAGCTTTGACACCAGGCGTCTGTCTCAGTGAGGCCCTTTTGTAGTATGTCAACATCATTAAGGGTTTCGATTATGGCTCCTAGTTTGCAGTCATCTGCAAACTTTGTTAGCCAAAGACCTTCTGTGTTAGCCTGTACTTCAGAGAAGTAGATACCAAACAGGAGAGGACCCAGGACTGAACCCTGTGGTACTCCACTTGTCACTGGTCTGAAGTCGGATTTGGAGTCTGCTACTTTCACTGTGCGGGTTCTGTCCGTGAGCCATTTGGCAACCCATCTTGTGACATAGGGATTTATACCTAGTTTAGTGAGCTTATCTATAATTCCAGAGTAAGGGATGGTGTAGAAAGCCTTTTCGAGATCTAGATAAGCTGTGTGAACCACCTTGCCCTTATCTATGGCTTTGGTGACTGCTTCAAAGAAGTCAATCAGGTTTAGGAGACATGATCTGCCTTTTACAAACCCGAACTGGGTAGGGTCCAGAGTTTAGAAATTACCAATATCTTTGTTTATGAGTTCCATGATGATACCTTCCATGGCCTTGCAGACCAGGCTCGTCAGGCTAATGGGGTGGTAGTTCCCGGGGTCCGTCGTGGCTTCCCCTTTGTGGAGTGGGATGACCGTTGTGGTGCACCATTCAGTGGGCACAAAGCCTGAGGTGAGGCTTGGCTTGAACATGGTACTTAGGTAGGGTGCCAGTTCATTCTGTAGTTCATGTAGAACGCAGCCTGGGATATTGTCAGGTCCCATAGATGCTGTGTTCTTGGCTTTGGAGAGTGTGTTTTTTACCTGTGCAGCCGTGATTACAGGAACTTTGCATTCTTCTGGTATAAAGTTGGGCCCTCTAGGGGGTGAGAGGGGGGTAAAGTTAGCACTGAACCTATCTGCCAGGATGTTAGCAATATCAGTTGTTTCTGTATATTTAGTGCCATTGTGCTGTAACTCAGAGCAGATCTGAGTGTTGCCATTGAGATTCTTGACATAGCTGTAGAATGCTTTGTGGTTGTCTTTAGAGTCAGTGGCAATTTTGTTTTCATAACTAGCTTTGGAGGATTTTATGAGGGATCTTAGCTTCTTACTGAGGTTGACCAGGGAGTTTCTCCAGTCCTGGGATTTTACTCTTTTTTTGCAACAGTTTCTTTCTTCTGTTGTAGAGTTTGTTTATGGCAGAGGACCACCAGATTGGCTTCCTTTTTTGGAGGATAGCATCTTGGTTCTATTAGGGATAGCATGATCCATGCACTCGTGTAAGTGCTTATAAAGTGTATTTGTGTAGGATTAAGCAGTCATACCTCTATTGTCCATCTGCATGGATGTCATGAAATTTGCCAATTCTGTCTTAAGAAGTATGAAGTTGGCTTTGGAGAAGTTTTTAGTTTTTTACAGTGGTTTCCCTAATTGGGGATGGGGGAGGGATGTGGATGTCTAGGGTGATTAGCTTGTGGTCAGATCTGACCAATGAGGAATTGACCTCTGGTGTGGAACACTGGTTGCCCATGTTGGTAATGACCAGGTCTAGGATATTGCTGCCCCTGGTGGGGGTGTGAATAAGTTAATCCAAGGCGTTGTAATTTATGAATTCCAGAAAACGTTGAGCAAAAGAGTTGGTACATGAGTAGTTTTCCCAGTTAATGGTGGAGTAGTTGAAATCGCCCATTATTAGGGTATTGGGTTGTACCCTAATACTTTCCAGTGTATCAAGGAATGAGGAGTGGGAATCCTGGGGCATGGTGGGGGGTCTGTAGCAAGCTACAGTTTGGATTGCGGTCTTGCCCAGAGTTAGTTGCACTTGGATAACCTTGGATGCATTATGCTGTGCAACTAGCCTGAAGGTGTGGATATCCTTAATGAATATGGACACGCATCCACCTTTAGTGCTTCGTTCCGGGTTAGCTGGCCAAAAGGTGTGGTATGAATTATAGCCTGGTAACGCATTGGGTGCTCTCTGGAGCTTTGAACCAGGTCTCTGTCACTGCACAGATGTCAATGTTCTCCATTTTAAGGAGTGCCTCGAGTGAGTACATTTTGAGGTTTAGACTTCTAGCATTGAGTAGCATTACCCTCAGATTTTACTTGCTTGCTTGCACCTGTTACGGTGGTGAATTTGTCATTTGAACCTTGCCTAAAAAAGGCACTATGGGGGTGGCAAGTGTCTTAGCCAGTATCCGGAATCCCAAGGGCGAAAGGTGCAGGCCATCTCTGGCAAAGCATCGTGGTCTGTTGATCATGTCGTCCCAGGCAGACAAATACTGGATCCCCTTAGAATGACACCAGAAGCTTAGCCAATTGTTGAAGTCAAATCATTTTGTCCTTGTACTGTGGTATCATTCTGGGTGATGGCAGGATGCTACTCAGGGCTAGGGTCATACCTGCCTGGGCTACAAGATCAGAGAGCTCTTCAATGTCTCTTTTCATGTAGTCCAGGGAGGTACGTCTCAGGTCATTCACACCAACATGGACAATGACAGTGTCATATTTGTACTTGTGGAGTGACCTGAGTGCGTGCATTATGTGGCGGATCCTGGCAGCTGACAGTAACTTTCTCGTTGTTTAGCTTGGTGAGTGGAACATCAGTGTGCCTGACTATAGAATCACCTATGACTAGAGTGTTGGGTACATTGTTATACCTTATGGGCTGTGCTTGAGTGGCACACTGCATGGAGTTTGTGGGCTATGTGTCATTTGGATTGTGTTGGGGGTGGTGTTTGCTTGCGTTTCTGCTTTGGAGGTCCCTGATGCTTGGGCAGGTTTTTATTGAGAGCCTCAGTGAATGTAGGTGTGTGTTTTGTGTTTCTGTGTGTGTGTTTTGGTGGTGTAGGTTTTGAGGGACTATGTGATGAGTATGGTGTGGTGCAAGTGTTTACCTTCTCCTCTTGACTGTCTAGTCCAGTCTTGGGTGAAGAGAGCTTTCCTTCCAGTTTGGTTGTATAAGTGCATCTCTCACAAGTTGTAGTGTTGGGTGATAGGAGGAGAGGGTTGTCTGTGTACATGAGGCAATTGCTGCATTGCCCCAAGATGCCCAGATTCATCAGGTAGACAGGAGAAATCACCGGGAGCTGACCCATAGACATGCCTGGATAGGTGCTTATTTATTAAGCACTAAAAACTGCTTTCCTCTAGACAAGTGAGGAAAGTTGAGTGCTGTAGTAATTTGCAGCTTATTTAGTGCTTAAAACGAGTTCTGAACGAGTGCTGAAACTAGAAAACTGGCTAGTTCTAAGAAACATTAAGCTAGAAGGCTTTCCTCCAACACAGAAAGGCTTGGGGGCTCAGAAGCTTACAAACAGTCTAGACCACGTACAGGAAAGGCAGGAAACAAGTTTAAAATTTTTTTTTCTTTCCCAGATGCTCTTTTTGTACACAGTAGGAGTGCCTGAAATCAGAATATGATCTCACTGCACTCAGTTGAGTGAGAAAATGAGATGGGCCCAGAAGGAGTATCCAAACACAAATTTACAAGAGGTGCGGTCAGTTTCAAAGCCACCAAGATTAAACAGAGTCAAACCTTCCAGTTCTGTTAATATTCAATGCAACACAAATAAATCAATTAAAATGTTATATTATTTGAAAAACGTGCAGATAAAAGGTACTTAAATTCTCTTATACTTCTAGTTGACTACAGCTAGATCTTAGCCGGCCAAAGCTCAGGTTTAATTGAAGTAGAGTAAACTAGAGTTAATAATAAACTATAAAATACCATTAAAACAACTATGCACCATAAAAAGACATTTAAACAACAAACACTCACCTGTTGAACCATTTCCACTTCCCCAACTTCTGGGTTAGTTTTTAAGCCATAGTAAAATAGCTTAATAAGTCACTTATTTTGAGCTTCTTTTTATGTTCAGAGGTCTTCCAGGAATTATCAGCATTTCTTTTAAGGCTGGCATTTGCCCACTCCATATCCTCTATTTTATCAAGCAGTTTTCTTGTTTTGACAAAGGTAATGTCAGAGTCTATGCCATCAAATATTTTTGGACCATCTTGAAGAAATATTTTTAATCTGGCAGGAAATAATAGGTGTATCTTTATTTGGACTTTCTTTAGTTCTTTTAGCATTGGCAAAAAAAGCTTTCTTTTGGCAATTATAGAAGACGAGTAATCATTATCAGAGTATGACTTTTTCTTTATATTTGATAGGAGATTTAGCCCAATCAGTCTTTAACACTATCTCCTTGTCTTGAAAAGATAAAAACTTCACTATAACAGATTTAATAGAATTGGATTTACCTTTTTTTGTAGTAGACATGGACCTGTGTGCTTTTTCTATCCCATATGAGAGAGCATCAGGGAGCCAAGATGTTAAGAATTTTTCCATATCACCTTATTCAAAATTATCAGGCAAACCAAAAAGTCTAACATTATTTCTTCTTGATCTATTCTTTAGATCATCAGTTTTTGTTTGTAAAAGAGTATTTTATTTTAAAAGAAAGTCTATATTGTGCTCACCTTCCTGAATTCTAGTGTCAATATCATTTAGTGAAGGCTCTATACCAGTAATCTGTTTATTTTGCTGTTTAAGGTCTTTGTGTAATATTTCCATTTGCTGGGAACATTTTTCTTTGAAATTATCCAGTTTCACATCCATTCTATCAATCTTTGCTGTCAGTTCTTGAATGTTATTTAATAGTGACTGAAGTTTTTTCTTAATAGTTGTTTCTTGAAGTGTAGATTTGGAATAGCTCATCCTGTAGTCCAGATATTTTCCTCTAATAATTTTTGACAGGAAAAAATAAATAAAATTGCCAAAATTTTTATATACTATCCTAAAGAATGATTAATAGAATCCAAATATTAAAAAAAAAATTAGGCTAGATATACTCAAATAATCCTGTCATAAATATTCTGTAAAGGCAGAGAGAAAGTGCTGTTACTCAGTGCTCATCTTGGCCACGCCCCCCCCTACATCTTTGATGGTGGATGTCATCAGACAATCTTCACCTAGCAGACCCTTTTCTCTCCCACCTCCATTGGCCACAGTGATCATGGATGCTCCCTTGTTGAGGTGGGGGGGCATTTCAGAGGAAGATTGGTCCAAGGCAAGTGATTGACCAAATCCCATATCATCATTCTGGAGAGGAGAGCAGTCCTTCTGGCACTGCAAGCTTTTCAAGACTGAGAACAATAGGAATTGATGCAGGTAACATGTCAGTAGTCTGGTATATCAACAAGCGGGAGAGAACCTGCTCTTACCCATTATGCAGGGAGGCCATGAGAGTGGGAATGAGTGATCTCCTTGAATCACTTTCTGATTGCAGTGAACATTCCCGGGGAGACCAGAGTTCTTGCAGACAAACTCAGATGATCCATTCTGAGTCCACATGATTGGTCCCTGAATCAGTCAGTAGCAAACCAGATACAGGACAATGCAGTGGTGCAGCGGTTTTGTTGTCGCCTCACAGCAAGAGGTTCTCAGGTTCGATTCTTGGCTGGGGTACCTTCTGTGTGGAGTCTGCATGTCCTCCCTGTGTTCATGTGAGTTTTCCAGTTTTCTCCCACGTTACAAAGACATGCATCTGGAGCGTTTCTCCCCAGGCCTCTGCTGAAAATTGGCTTTGTTCCAAGTTGGACTTTCCTGGTTAACAAATGTTAAATAAATAAATATATTGCCGATGGAGCCAACCATATTGTGACCTTTTTGCATCTGCCTTGAACATCAAATGCAGCAAGTACTTCAGTCTGAACCCTCCAACCAGGGAGTCACCCAGGGATGCTTTAATACACGATTGGCCTCCGGGTCTCCTATATGCCTATTCCCCAATTTCATTGATACCGACAGTTCTACAGAAAGCCAGCATGTTGAAGAGCACACTCATCTTCATATCCCCCTTCTGGCCTCATGAGGTACGGTTCCCCTTCCTGTGGTCTCATGCCAAGTATCCACCATGTATACTGGATCTGAGATAGGATCTGATTTCTCACCCATCAGACCAACAGTCCCCCAACTGAGATCAGTGAGACTAACCACTTGGATTCTCCACTTCCAATGATTCCAAGAAAGTCCAGGTTAGCCTGTCCTGTCCCAGACATTATTCTTGCTTCTCAAAAACCTGCTATCAGAAAAAGTTTACAATAGTAAATGCAACAAATTCTCAGCCTGTGCACTGAATCAGAACATCAACCCTATCTCATCCCCCATTTCAGCCATCCTACTTTCCCTGAGTTCTCTTTTTCAAGAAGGAGCCAGTTTCTCTAAGATAAAATTACAGTTGGCAGTGATTGCTAATTTTAATATCATGGATAATTCACATGCATTAGCTTTTCTTTCAACATCTAGGTTGTGCAAGGCCTTCATAAAGGGAATATTTCTTCTTAGGTTGTCTGTTAAAAATCCTTCTCTCCCTTGGGATCTGAATCTGGTTGTACAAGGTCTTACTCAGAGGCCCTTCGAACTGACTGATTCCTGTCACATGAAGTTTTTAACCTGGAAAACCATTTTTCTTGTGGCAATTACTTCAGCCAAGAGAGTATCAGAACTGCAAGCCTTGTTTACTAAACTGCCATACATCTACTTTTTCAAGGATAGAGCATCTCCGAGGACGAATCCTTCCTTTATGCCTAAAGTGGCCAGGGAGTCAAACATATAAACCAGTCCATTCATCTTCCGGTTTTCTTTACCATCTACTCCAACGAGGGTGAATATATGTTTCACCTTCTTGATGTTCATAGAAATTTGAGTTTCTATTTGCACAGGACAAGGGAATTTAGGAAGTTTGAGGAACTATTTGTCTTTTTCACCCAGTCGGTTAAGCCAAGCAGTGTCAAAAGTATCTTTGGCTAAATTGATCACCAATTGTATCTCCATCATTCACTCCTTGAAGGGACTGCAATTGCCCTGTCCACTGAAGGCTCACTCTACCATATCAGTGTCTTCTTCTTTAGCCTTTGCAGCTAGAACTTCTGCTGATGACATATGTGCTGTGGCAACCTGGTCCAAGTCACATAACTTTGTTTCTCATTATAAACTGGACATAGTTTCCAGAAATAGAGCATCCTTTGGCTCAGTGGTGCTCAGGCATATCCTTTCATAGTGACCACCTGGGGTAATTATGTAACTGGGGACTCTGACCCAGTAGTGTGGAATAATGAAATGAACAACATCAGTTTTAGGAGTTATGTACTTAACACAACTTGGTATCTGTGTTGTCTTATTTCATTATTCCTCACATCCCATCCAACCTTTTCCCCCTTCCGGGAAGTCTAGAGGTTTCTAGGAGAGTTCTGAGTTTCATGATTCTCTGTCTTGAGCTCCAGCTGAGAGTGTTGTTGTTGTTGTAGTAGTAGTAGTCATATATTGCTTTGCCCTTTTTTGAGGTTGTGAACTTGATCTAAGGAGTTGGGGGAGATGCAGGGCATTATGGGAGTGGGAGGAGCTCGAGATTAGTAACATCTGTCTTTTGGAATGGCTGGTTCAGATCCGATATCGGATCCAAGAACCCCGTGGTGAGAAATAATGAAATATGACAACACAGATACCAAGTTATGGTAAGTACATAACTCCTAAATAATTAGTCGACCAATAATTTGGTATTGGGTTGGATGGTAAGTTTTTCCAGTAAGTTTAAATACTTGTTATACATTTCCTGGGTCATAGCGAGGGATGTGTAGCTTGCAAGGAAGTGCGATGGGATTTTGCTTAAGGTGGAGAAGCTCAGGTGTTATTGTCCTGTTTGATCAGCCCTGAGGTAAATTTATTTTTGATGGAAATATTAGTCCTAGTATCTTAGTGTGTGAGTGTGCAGCTGTTTCAGTTGTGGTGTTATTGGAAGAGGTTATGGTGAAGCTGAATTTTTTTTGGCATTGAATGATTTGGGGATAAAGAGAAGAGGAGTATGTTTTTCTAGTGGTTTAGTGGGAGTTGGGAGTTAAGCTATGCATCTATGGAGAGAGGGGATTCATGTGCAAGTTAGTTTTCCAATGGTTTTAGCTACACAAATGAGTGTAGAGTGATCTGCATACTGTATGAGTGAGGCATTTTTTGGTGGCTTTGTGTGGGTCATTTGTGAAAGTATTAAGTAGGAGTGGGCCTAGGATGGAGCCTTGGCAGATGCCTATGGATACAGGAAGAAAGGAGGAGATGGCATACCATTTGACTGCTTGTTTTGTGAGATAAATAACCAGAGAACCATGAGATGGATGTTCTGTTGAGTCCAAGGGAGTAGAGTCAGTTAAGAGTTTTGGAAAGGCACGTGTTATGAATAACACAGTAATAAAAAAGCAACATCCCTTTTCTCCTTCCGTCAAGTCAGACACTCTTGTAAGTAGTGCAGCCATGTGTGGGACAGTTGTCCTGAAGCAGCAATAGTGCTAGATTTGATTTAAAGATAGACAACGCTTTGGGTAAATCATTACCTTACAAGTGTGTGTTCTCTTCACAAGATCAGTTGCTGATGGTCTCTAGTTGTGTAAGCACATCACCAGTATGAACAGAGAGAAATTAGCTTGCACCGCCATGGAAAAGGAGGAGTCAGAATAATGGATCATAGAGTGAAGCCAAGAACTTAGTGTATGCAGAAATATTTCTTCACAGCATTTTAGGCTTTTCCTGAAAGAAGTGTTATTATGTCAAAAAATGTGAAGTAACTTTGGCTGTATATAAATAAAGCAAAAAATATATTAGGTGGAAATTTATGGCTTGGTGTTTGTAGGTGAAAAATATTTCTTAAGAATATCAAAGATTACATAACGGAAAAGATGAGGAAATGGTTGACTTGAACAGCATTCTCTGAGATGCGTTTTTTTTTCCGTTGTGTGATTATTTGTTGGCAAGCTTGTACCGTTTCCTTTCATCTTTTCAGCACCTG
>NC_056738.1:272993803-273113803 GCF_019279795.1 Protopterus annectens | reverse complement strand
ATTATGGATGCCCGTGTAACTTGCGTTTGTTTGGCACACACAGGATTGCTCTATCTGCCACGCCTTCAGCAGTAGGGTTTTATTAGAGAGAAGAAGGAAGCTGGTAGATACAGGCTTGTTGAAGCCAGATTTTCAAGAGACCTTGGACAAGGCTGACCAGACCTCCAAGGCATCGAAGGGGTTGAAGTTTTTCCATGAAGGTACACTTGCTGGCTCCTCAGTCTTCGGAGCCGTGTACCGAGCAGGTGTTTCGCAGCCAGTCTCCGAAACATTGAAGTCACCCATCCTTCAATCAGTGGCATCTTTGGTTCCTTCGACTTGTTCTTTGAGGACCCTTTCTGATGTGGATGTTGACCGGGTGGTGCAGAGGCTTCTGGAGAACCTGACACTGGCTAAATTGCTATAGGCTTCGACCCAACAGGATTTGAGGCCTGAGACCGTCCCACCGGCTTTGACTACTCCACCAAGCCGAGCAGGGCCTTCAGAGATGGAGGAGGAGGATCTGATGGTTGTGGAGCTTTCGGAGCCGAGGCCTGTTCCATTACCTTCGGCTCCATCAACCATGACTTCTCTGGTTCCATTGGAAGAGTCTCGGAGCTGACACTCTCTCATCGGTTCCGGGGGGGGGGGGGAGTCGAACCGATGCGTCAGTTCCTCTCAAGGCTTCGGCGAGGATGAGCCCGGCTCCGTCCTCTGGTTCGGAGCCCACTGTCTCAGCGCCGGGGAAGTTGCCGTCTTCTTCAGAACCGGTGGCTTCCTCGGGTCGGGGCAGTGGTGCCTTCGATGCCATGAGGTGGGTTATGTTGTCTAAGACATACACATTGTCAAGTCCTCCCCCCCCCCCTAAAGTGCCGCTTTCTTCCTCTACATTGCAGGTCCCTGTGAAGTGTCGAGACCTGGAGCCTCAGGTAACCCCATTGGGTGACCCTTGCTCTACTGAGACCTCACCAGAAGCCCCCACTGATGAGGTTCCCAGGAAGAGATTATGCAAGAGGAGGCATTTAGATTCCCCTCAGGAATCTTTGACATCAGACACCGACTTAGACAAATCGGAAGAGTCCCCACGGTCCCCTGCAGGGGATATCTCCTTTGCGGATATCCTGGAAGTCCTTAAGCAAAGGGGTGACTGGCAGTCCGTGAGCCCTACTGAGGATGAGTCATTGCTCCTGAAGGCCTTTGGGTCTCAACCTTCCACCTCCTGGGTGACTCCGCCCTTCGACGAGTTGATGGAATTGGTCACTCGAAGGGCATGGGAGTCTCCTGATTCTATGGAACCGGTCCCTCG
Organism: Protopterus annectens; assembly: GCF_019279795.1. Classification (NCBI taxonomy): domain Eukaryota; kingdom Metazoa; phylum Chordata; order Ceratodontiformes; family Protopteridae; genus Protopterus; species Protopterus annectens. Next base: position 273,112,518 of record NC_056738.1, on the reverse strand, counting down.
GAGGCTCAGCAAATGTATCACCTCCCCCCAAGACAAGATGTTCTCACTAAGGGAGTCCCCATTGATGCCATGGTGGTGGCGGCGGCGGCCTCCAAGAAAGAGATGTCAGAAACCTCTTCTACTGTCCATCCTCCTAATAGGGATTCTAGGACAATGGACAGATACTGAAAACGCATCTTTAGTTCTGCGACCTTTGCTAGGCGATCGCTTAACTATTTGACTCATTTTACCCGTCTTCAAAGAGATCTCCTGAAAGAGCTTGGAGATACTCTGCAGGGTAATACAGATGGAGCTGTCTCTGACAAAGTGACAGCACAACTTAATACCCTTAACTCCATTGTGAACTTGTCCATGCAGCTCATTTCCTATGCATTTGCTGGTTCGAGTTGGACAGCAGGTTCAGCGATAGCTCTTCAGAGACAGTCCTAGGTGCTCTTACGCTCCTTTGCGGAAACCTTCAAGTCTTCCTTTGTCAACACCCCATTCGATGGCTCGTCTCTGTTTGGGCCCAAAGTCAAGGAGACTCTCACTAGGTGTGAGCAGGAGAGAAAGATTCTATCTCCCTTAGGAGTCTATTTTTCCACCCCTACTAGACCATACCCCAAAGGGCAAAAAGGTGGAAAAATGTGGTTCTGAAAGTCCCAAGGAGCTTTCCAGAACACACGTAGTGAACCCCCCTCCAGGGGCAGAGGAGGGGGCAGTAATGGAAGACGCCGCCCTGGCAGCAGAGGGGGTCTGCAGAACCAGGGCGACAGGGATCAGTTTCTTGGTAAGCCCAATCAGCGCTCCCGAAAGGAGGCCCGACTGTCCTGCTCTGGAGGCAGTCGGGGGTCACTTGGCTTTGTATCCAGATGCCTGGCTAGGATTTACAACAGATTCTTGAGTACAAAGCATCATTACCAGAGGATACATCATCCCATTTCTGTAAAATCCACATGTTGGCAATAAAATACCAGATGTTCCACCCACCCTCAGGGATCAAGCAGCCATAGTAATCCAGAGGCTGCAGGAAAAGGGAGTCATCCAGCCAGTCCCAGCAGACTAGATAGGATCCATAACTTACTCCAGATTATTTTTAGTTCCAAAGAAGACAGGGGACTGGAGGCCCATCTTGGATCTCAGCAGACAACACATTTGTAAAGAAGGAGAAGTTCTGGATGGTTACGCTTCAGTCTTTTCTCCCATTCCTCGGAGAGGGCAATTGGATGTGCTCTGTAGATCACAAAGATGCGTACTACCACATCAAAATGGCCAAGCCATCCAGAGACCATCTGCATTTCTGGCTGGGAGCCGGTCACTGCCAATTCCAAGCACTGCCCTTTGGACTCACAACAGCCTCCAGAGTGTTTACCAAATGGATGGCAGTGGTTATGGCTCACTTGTGTCTTGGATTCCGATTGTTTTCGTATCTGGATGACTGGCTCCTTACTGCCGCCTCCAGGCATCAACTAATTCTGTCCAGGGATCACACTCTCAATCTCTGCTGTCAGGCATCACTGTCAATTTTGAAAAGTCTGCGTTGTCACCATTGCAGCATATCTTATTTATCGGAGCAGAGCTAGACACTACCACTGCCACAGTAAGATTGCCCCTGGACAGAATAGCCATTCTCTGAAACCAGGTCTCGGGCATTCTGCAGAGAAGAAAGGTGCCGGCCTATCAAGTACTGAAACTCATAGGTACCATGGCAGCTATGCTCATAGCAGTTCCTCTGGGACATATGCACATGAGGAGTCATCAATGGTTACTATTCACCCAGTGGTCGTACCAACAAATTCCCATGTCATTCTTAATCATGATTATGGACTCTTGCAAGAAGGATCTTCGCTGGTGGTTGACCAGCCAACAAGTTACAGTGGGTCGACCATTTGTCCCCCCCCTGCCATCAGCCACAGTGACCACGGACGCTTCTCTGATGGGGGGCAGGGGGTTCAGGGAAGAACAGCTCAAGGCACCTGTTTGGAGACAGAGTCACAGTTGTACATCAATTTTCTGGAGCTGAGAGCAGTGCTTTTGGAGTTGCAGCACTTCCACAACTCTCTGCCTCTAGGGACGATTGCGATACAGACGGACAACATGTTGGTAGTCTGGTACATCAACAAGCAAGGGGGAACCAAGTCTTACCCCGTGTGTCGAAAGCCCTTGAGAATTTGACAGTGGACTGTGTCCACCGTGCGCTTTCTGATAGCAACGCATATCCCGGGGAAATCCAACGTGATAACGGACAAATTGATCACAGCTATTCTGCTACCACACGAGTGGTCTCTCAAAACGAAGTTGTGGAGAAGATTTTCCACAGATGAGGCCAGCCTTGCTGTGACCTATTTGCATCCCCTATGAATGCCAAATTCAGAAGCTACTTTGCCATGAATCCCCCACCAGGGGACAGCCAAGGGACTTGCTCGTACATGATTGGCCCCCTTAACTCCTGTATGCCTTTCCACCTATACCCCTGATTCTGACGTTCTTGCAGAAAGCCAAAACCCTGGGAAGGACTGTAATTTTAATAGCCCCTCTTTGGCTTCGTCAGATTTAGTTCCCCTTCCTCCTACTCTCTCAACTGGAGGAACCTTGGATTCTGGACCCAGTTTCATACCTACTGACACATTCATCAGGGGCCCTCCATCCCTCCCTTCATTCCCTCAGACTGACAGCTTGGCTGCTCCGATTCCCTACCTAGCCAGGTCACACAAATTTTCTTTGGAGGTACAGCACATTCATGTATCTTCGCATAAGGCTTCTACCAGAAAGTTGTATGCTAGTAAATGAAAGCAATTTGATTTTTGGGCCTCTCAAAATAACATTGATCCCTATGTTGCCCCGATTGCTAGTATCCTGGAATTCCTCTCTAAGCTTTTTCATGAAGATGCTGCAGCTGCCACTATTAGAGCCCAATTGGCTGCCATCTCGAATTTTCATCTCTGAGCTGAAGGTTCTAACTTAATGTCTCACCAATTATGTCGGGCCTTATTTAAGGGCACCATTCATCTTAGGCCGCCTGTTAGACTGCCATTTACTCCCTGGAATCTAAATTTTGTGCTGTCACATGTTATTCTTCCCCCCTTTGAAACCCGCATCATCCTGTCAGTTGAAGTTTCTTTCTTGGAAGACTATTTTCTTTGTGGCCATTACTTCAGCACGCAGGGTATCTGAGCTTCAAGCCCTTTCGGTCAAACCACCGTATTTGGTGCTCCATCCAGACAGGGTATCTCTGAGGACTGAGGACATTCTTGCCAAAAGTGTGTTCTGAGACCAATCTGAACCAAACTATCCTACTTCCAACCTTTTTCAGTAATCATTCTAATCAGTTGGAATACATGTTGCATAAACTTGATGTCCACAGACAAATGAGATTCTGTTTGAACAGGACATAGGAATTTAGAAGATCTGACCAACTCTTTGTATCTTATGCTGATGCTAAGAAAGGATTACCAGTTTCTAAAGTTTCCCTTTCCAAGTGGTTAACTGACTGTATCAAACTTATCTACTCTTTAGCGAACCAAACATTAGAGCATGGTGTGAAGGCCCATTCTACTAGAGCCGTCTCCATGTCTTCAGCTTATACGTCTCGTTTACCTTCGGACACTATATGTGCAGCTGCCACTTGGTCTAAGCCTTATACCTTTATCACTCATTACAAAGTGGACAGGGCCTTCAGGGACAGGGCTTCCTTTGGTTCCACTGTCCTCAGGAATATACTCCCGTGAGCCACCCAGGATTAAGGTGCTTGGGACGCTACCCATGTGTAAGAATAAATGACGAGATTGAACAACTTCACATAAAGAAGTTATGTACTTACTATAACGTTCCATGTGAGTTGTTCATCTCGCCTTTATTCTTACATTCCCACCCACCTTCCCCGTTCAGGGTCTCGAAGAACGAGTAGACTTTGGGTCTGGTAGTCTTGTTCTGGGAATTCTTACTCTGGCTGGAGTATTTAGTGAGTTATACTTGCTCATGCTAAGTTCAGCAAACTAGATCTGGGGTAGGACAGAGAGCATCATGGGATAGGGGCCTGGCCTCAAGCTACTCTGAGATCTTTAGCTAAGTAAAGCGGCCAACTCAGAGCCGATGGCTCTGCTCTGTACCCATGTGTAAGAATAAAGGTGAGATGAACAACTCACATGGAACGTTATGGTAAGTACATAATTTTTTTTTTTTTTGCACCAAACGTACCTTTTGGAATTGTGGCCTAAACTTTCAACCTTGGTTTCATCAGACCATAACTCATTTTCCCACATGCTTTTGGGAGACTTGATGTATTGTTTTGCTTATTTTAGCCGGGCATGGATATTTTTCTGTACAAGAAAAGGCTTCCGTCTTGCAACCCTACCCCATAGCCCAGACATATGGAGAATATGGGAGATTGTCACATGTAATACACAACCAGTACTTGCCACAAATTCCTGCAGCTCCTTCAGTGTTGCTCTAGGTCTCTTGGCAGCCTCCCTGACCAGTTTTCGTCTTTTCTTCAATTTTGGAGAGATGTCCAGTTCTTTGCAATGTCTCTGTTGTCCCATATTTTCTCCACTTCTTGATGACTGTCTTCACTGTGTTCCATGGTATATTCTATATAATTTTTTTGAACCCTTCTCCTGACTGATGCCTTTCAACAATGAGATCCCTTTGATGATTTGTAAGCTGTCTGCGAACCATGGCTTCTGCTGTAGCAGGCAATTGAACAAATGTCAGGTAAATCCTACTAGGACAACTGAACTTTGTTTGGGTTTAATCAGAATCTCTTTAATTGATGGGCAGGTGTTAACCCAGGAAGACTGAATACTGTAATTAAATCAAAAAGTGCTTCAACAAAGTATTAGTTTAAGGGTGTGCACACTTATGCAACCAGCTTACTGTACATTTTTTTATTTTTTATATTTATTTCCGTAACAGATTTTTTTTTCAGTTGAATTGTACAGGTTATAAGTCACATTAAAGGTGGGAAAAGTTTTGAAATGATTTATTGTGGTCTCATTTTTTTTACTCAAATGATTTTTATTTTGATGAAATACCACAATAATTTAATACATTCATAATATTCAATAACTATTCACTGTATTTACATTCAGTCTGACAAAAAGGATTCAGATAAAAACATTTGTAGTTAAATAAGTTAATATATAAACTATGATAGGAAGACTTTGGTTCCAACTGTAGGGTATCAATCAAATTCAAAACTTTCCTCCACGGACTATTAACCAATGGCTTAGGAAAAGTTCTTAACTCTTTAGTTCTTTTCTCCATTAGTATGCATTTCTCCAGTGATGATAGGAATTCCTCCATTGTGGGTGCTACATTAGAGTTCCATCTTCTAGTTATACATTTTCTGGCTATTGCAAACATTGTCCACAACAAATACAGGTCATCTTTCTTCATATTATTACTATTGACAACATTCCATAAAATTAAGGACTTTGTCAAAACAAATATATCAGTATAGATAGCTTGAAGAAATTTGTTAATCTCATTCCAGTATGGTTTAATATTAGTACAGTCATAAAAAATATGAGACCAGTCAGCATTAGTAGACAGATGACATCTCCAACATAACTTGTTGTTTGAAGGGTTCGTTTATGAGAGTTTCTCAGGTGTCATAAAGGATCTGTGTCGAAATTTCCAATGAAAAGTCCTCCAGAATTGTGACTAAATAGTTAGTTTAACTGAAAATAAAATGTTTGTTTTGTCTTCCATTGATAATGATACTCAAAACCCTTTAGTTAGGTATTACCAGTAAGAATCTTTAGGAGCTGTCTTATAGACAAAGTGTTATATAAATATGATAATTCATTCTTAACATTGATATTATATATAATTCCAAAAATCCAGTTTATAATTGTTATGGTTTTGAAGGATGAGTTGTATTATTCTACACAGATCCTTAGTGTATGCTGTGACACTCTGAAGAACCAACCAGTCATTAGGGGATGACAGTATACTTTGTGTGTTCAAAGCTTGTTGGTTTTCAATACACTGCAACCAACAAAATAGGTTATTATTTTCCCATAAACCAAAAAATCTCTCTGTTTTATCAGGGAAATCCCTTATATTTTTTTATATCACAAAAACTTGGCATTTTAACACTTTTTATATCCTGTGTGTGTGTGTGTCTGTGTGTGTGTGTGTGTGTGTGTGTGTGTGTGTGTGTGTGTGTGTATGTATATATATATATATATATATATATATATATATATATATAGAGAGAGAGAGAGATATGCAAAGCCTTCTGATTTTGCAAAATATTGAGCAGTAAAGACCACATTTTAAAATGTTATACAGCTTTGCAGTTCTCTAATGGTATCCTTAAATTATGGGATGTAAGGACTGAGAAAAACAGTCTGTAAGTTCATTAATTGACTTAATTTTATTGTTATAATTTTTTACACAAAATGACACATTTAAAACATCAGTCACCATAAAAACGCTGTTTCCTTATGGCACATGTTCACGATCCCAGATAACTCTATAGAACTGTAAATGAAATAATCCAATAATCCAATGATGCTGCTGGCATTGTATACAAAAAGAATCTTTATTCACGAATTAACACAAGTAAGCGCTTTCACCCGTAGGCTTCTTCAGACTTATACAAGTGACAGGACATTTTGGTTATTTAAATAACCCTCCTCAAGCCATGATTGGTGAAAAATTTTTTAAACATCATAGTATAACTTAAAGCGCTAGTGCTCCAACAGTAAACGAAGCATATATTCAAGCAATTAAAACCTTATACATAAAATCTAAACATATACAATATCAACATATACAATATATAGCTAAAAACACTACACATAAAACCATGAAAATGCTATGGCTCAACAAATAAAAATAATAACACTCAAATACTATTTAAAAACACAATCTAAAACTCTGATAAACAATAACAGATTTAAGACTTCACAAACACAGTCTAGGCATATACAATACCATAGACAACTGGTCCATTGATTATTTATTTAGGTCTAAAGATTCTCCTACTCTTCAGAAATGGTTTAATTTGAACCTTATCATTCAACCCCGGTGATTCATCCGCCCTCCATCTAATTATCCATCTTAACTCACATTCCAGGGTTTGATTTATTAAATCACCTCCTCTATAACTATGTTCTAACATCTGTAGGATGCAGAACTTAAAAGTATGATTGGAACCTAATTCTTTACAATGTTTAGCCAGGGCATTGAACTCTGATCCTATCCTAATGTGATAATTATGCTCTCTAATTCGTTCTTTTAATGTTCGATTGGTCTTCCCAATATAGAACGCAGAACACATAACACATTTTGCCAGGTAAACAACATTTTTGCTATCACAGCAGGTATCTGTATTAAAACAAAACATGCGTCCAGTGACTGGATGTACAAATACCGTGTCCTTGTTTATATAGGTGCACTGGTTACATTTTCCACATGGTGTTGTATTCCTATCAGATCTAATGACCCTTCTCTTATAACTTACATTCTTAGGTCTACATAACCTTTTTAGATTTGGTTTATTTTTAAACACAATTTTAGGTTCTGGTCCAACAACTTTACCTATTTCACTATCAGATAGTAGGATGTCCCAGTGTTTAGCCATCAGACGTTTCACTTCCTGTGTATCCTTGGTAAAGAACATAGATGCTCTAGTATCCATTGTATTTGGTAGTATTCTATCCTCAGATTGAGTAACTGGTCTAGAGAAATAAGGTCTTGCTCTGGTAGTCCTTAGGCCATCTACCTCCATAATTACTCTTTCAACTTTCCTTATGGTTACATTATTTCTGGAAACAATATTGTTGAATAATATATTTGTTTTTGGGAATGAAATATACCTCCAAAGGGATGGCGTGGCTATGGGCACATCAAGTGCAAATAGCTACGCCAACCTTGTAATGGCAGCATGGGAGGACAAGTTTTTGTATAAGTCTGATATGTTTAAAAAATTCGTAGGTATGTATCGAAGGTTTGTGGACGACCTCTTTCTTGTCTGGTTAGGGCATGTAGATACACTGAAAAGATTTGTAGAATATATGGATGCTTCTACTGACTTTTTGAAATTTACTTTGAACTTCTCAAATAGTAGAATTTCATACCTGGATGTTGATGTGTTTAGGTTGGGTAATGGACTCCTTAATACCTCTGTTCACAGAAAATTATGTTATAGGAATACATTACTTCATAGGAACAGCATGCACCCCCAGCATATCTTTAACAATGTGTTGAAAGGACAATTTATGAGAGCGTCCAGGCTCAACCCCACGGACGATGGATATAGGAGGGAGGTAGATGAATTGAAGGTTAAGTTCACTGATAGGGGGTATGATGAAAGGAAAGTTGAAAGAGTAATTATGGAGGTAGATGGCCTAAGGACTACCAGAGCAAGACCTTATTTCTCTAGACCAGTTACTCAATCTGAGGATAGAATACTACCAAATACAATGGATACTAGAGCATCTATGTTCTTTACCAAGGATACCCAGGAAGTGAAACGTCTGATGGCTAAACACTGGGACATCCTATTATCAGATAGTGAAATAGGTAAAGTTGTTGGACCAGAACCTAAAATTGTGTTTAAAAATAAACCAAATCTAAAAAGGTTGTTATGTAGACCTAAGAATGTAAGTTATAAGAGAAGGGTCATTAGATCCGATAGGAATACAACACCATGTGGAAAATGTAACCAGTGCACCTATATAAACAAGGACACGGTATTTGTACATCCAGTCACCGGACGCACGTTTTGTTTTAATACCGATACCTGCTGTGATAGCAAAAATGTTGTTTACCTGGCAAAATGTGTTATGTGTTCTGCGTTCTATATTGGGAAGACCAATCGAACATTAAAAGAACGAATTAGAGAGCATAATTATCACATTAGGATAGGATCAGAGTTCAATGCCCTGGCTAAACATTGTAAAGAATTAGGTTCCAATCATACTTTTAAGTTCTGCATCCTACAGATGTCAGAACATAGTTATAGAGGAGGTGATTTAATAAATCAAACCCTGGAATGTGAGTTAAGATGGATAATTAGATGGAGGGCGGATGAATCACCGGGGTTGAATGATAAGGTTCAAATTAAACCATTTCTGAAGAGTAGGAGAATCTTTAGACCTAAATAAATAATCAATGGACCAGTTGTCTATGGTATTGTATATGCCTAGACTGTGTTTCTGAAGTCTTAAATCTGTTATTGTTTATCAGAGTTTTAGATTGTGTTTTTAAATAGTATTTGAGTGTTATTATTTTTATTTGTTGAGCCATAGCATTTTCATGGTTTTATGTGTAGTGTTTTTAGCTATATATTGTATATGTTGATATTGTATATGTTTAGATTTTATGTATAAGGTTTTAATTGCTTGAATATACGCTTTGTTTACTGTTGGAGCACTAGCGCTTTAAGTTATACTATGATGTTTAAAAAAAATTTCACCAATCATGGCTTGAGGAGGGTTATTTAAATAACCAAAATGTCCTGTCACTTGTATAAGTCTGAAGAAGCCTACGGGTGAAAGCGCTTACTTGTGTTAATTCGTGAATAAAGATTCTTTTTTGTATACAACGCCAGCAGCATCATTGGATTATTGGATTATTTCATTTACAGTTCTATAGAGTTATCTGGGATCGTGAACATGTGCCATAAGGAAACAGCGTTTTTATGGTGACTGATTTGATTTATTTTCTTTCTACGCTGCTTCCGAGCTCTCTCGGCTTGTTGTGCTTCCTTTAGGTCTACTACATTTAAAACATCAGTTTGAGAACTTTTCTGGGTAGCACAGTGGTTAGCATGCCTGGCTCACAGTGATTGATTCTTCAGTTCAATTTTTGGCAAGGGTTGTTTTTTTTTTCAGAGCCTTCCTGTCCTCCCATTGTCCAAGCAGGTTTTCACTGGATGTTGTAGTTTCCTCAGCATGCTATAGTTGAGCTGGCAGTCCTCCAGCTTACCTGTAAGGGTGCAACACTGTGTCCCTGAGTAAGTAAATATGTGCATGCTGTGATAAGTAAGAATTCTGTTTAGAATCGTCCCTGGTTTGTGCTCTTGGCTGCTTAGAGAACGGTACAAAGAACGAGTCAAATAATTAACTGTTGTTTGAACTGGTGTCTCTACTGATGGCCTAAAGTCATAAGTAAAGCGAATTTGTGAAGCTCATGTTGTCAGTTCTTACAACAGTCTTGTTTGCAGTGTCATCATTTATTTCCTTTTCTGTAGACTTTTTCAAGTCCAGTATAATTTCATTTTTTAGATGCACATTATAACACAATGGTGTTTTTAATGTTTGCATGTAGAGGTGTGCGTACCTTATTTATTTATTTTTATTTTTATTTTACATTTGTTAACCGGGGGTGCCTGACTGAGCCGAAAAGGCCCTTTTTCAGCAGAGGCTCCGGGAGAAAAGCGCCACAAAGAAAAATTACAGACACGTTTAGTTATTTAGACATGATCAGTATACACACATATTACAAGAGACATGTTTTTACAGTGGTATGCGGCACATACAGTTACAGTGGAGAGAACAAACAAAAAAATATTAATTTTAAAAATAAAGGTAATTAATAAATTTGTGGTGTACAGCTGAAATTTGAAAATAGGTAGAACACATACGTAGTACACAGGTACAGTACATACATTGTAGATTAGCCAGTGTTTGTGAGTAAGATTGAAAACTATTATCAAGTGCTCTAGATTTAGTATGTATATGTTATCTGCTTTCACTAGCCTGGGGAGCAATCATGGCAATGCCAACTTTGCTTGAGATGTTGCCTGATGAGGTCTTTAAAGGGGGCTTTGGATGATGTGTTTTGAATGCTAGTGGGGACAGAGTTCCATTTTTTAGCCACTGAACTACTATATAGTGCATCTCCAAAGCTATTGTAGCTGTTGGTGACTTCTAGTAGTAGTTTGCTTGATAATCTAAGAGGCCTTTTGGCTGAGTGATGTTGTACTAGGTTTTTGAGGGCAGGACACTTATTGGGGAGGTAATAGATAGAATGACAGAGGCAGAGCTGATTGTAGGTTAGGAGGTTGGGCAGTTCAAGCCAGTGGAGCTGTCTCAAAGCAGTACAGTGATGAGTTCTATATGAGCAATTTGCAGCAAAGTGGGCAATTCTGTTATAGCAGGCTTCCATTTTGCTTAGTTCAATTTTGTTGAGATTAGTCAGAATGGGAGATGCATAGAGTGGGGTGGATAGAAGTTGGGAGTGAGCAATGGCTGATCTTGTGTTGCTGGTAAGGAATGGTTTGATACGGTAGAGTGACCCCAGTTTGGCATTGTACTTTTTAATAGTTAAGTTGAGATGACTATTAAATTTTAGGTGGGAGGAGTCTATGGTTGTTCCCAATAGCTTAGCCTGTGCCACTGGAGCAATTGGAGTCACATTTGTGGAGTACATAGTGAATTGACTGTTAGTGTTTTTGTTAAAACTGGTTATAATCATAAGCTGAGTTCTCTTTGGATTGAGGATAAGTTGAGCTTTGGTAAGGTAGTTTTCACCGTCAGAGAATGCTAGTTGAGTTGTTTGCAGGAGGGTGGGAATGTTTTGTGCAGCACAGATTAAGGTAGTGTCATCTGCATTCTGAATTATAGATGCATGCTGTGTGGAGGTATGGAGGTCATTTGTGAAGACTGTGAATAGTAGTGGTCCTAAGATAGAACCCTGTGGGACTCCTATAGTTATGGGCAGCTGAGGAGAGAGAGAATTTTTCCATTTCACAGCTTGGTACCTGTCAGTTAAGTAGCTTTGGAACCAGATATGAGTGTAATTTGATAGATGATATTGGTTTAGTTTGTTTAGCAGGATTTGATGTGAGACTGTGTCAAATGCTTTGGACATATCCAAAAAAAGAGTTGACACTTGTAGGCCTTCATTTTTGAGATAGTTTACTGTGTCTGTGAAGCAGAGGAGGGCTGTAGTGGTACTATGGGCAGGTCTGAAACCATGCTTAGGTGACAGGATGTTGCTGTCTAGGAGATAGTTTAGTTTAGCATCTGGGTATGGATGCATTTTTCTAGGATTTTGGCCAGGGGGAGAGTAAAGCAATGGGTCTGTAGTTATTAAGTTCAGTGGAGGTCCCACCTTTATGTATGGATGTAACATAGGATATTTTCCAGAGTTTGGGCACATAGTTTTCAACAATTGATCTGTTTATGAGAGTGGAGACCGGGATAGCAATAGCATCTGCTGTGAGTTTCAAGAAATAGCTGGGGAGTAGGTCGGCTGCTGTTGATGAGGTTTTTAGTTTGGAGAGCATGCTTTTGACTGAAGTGGTGGAAACTGTTATGCCATTGAGTAAGGATGTGTGATAAAAAGTTCTGCAGATCTTACCTTGCCTTAGGATTCAAGAATCCCATTGATGAAAATGTCATTCACCCTAGATTTGTCTTACCCTAAATGCTGGTGTGGCAGCACGTTAACATTTTCAAAGACTGTAAACTACAGTCATCTCCTTTGCCTGTTGTGAATTTGTAAAGTAAGAATAGGGCAGCAAAACTGACTAACTGATTTTAATCATGTTTATTTATTAAAAATGAGGTCTTTCACAATGCCGGCTGTTCAAATTTGAGGCTGTATACATTCTATTATTTCTTTGTATGGATGCCTGTTTTTTTCTTGCTGGAAAGTCCAATTAGAAGCATTCTGTTTCATCTATGTTAAATTAAATTTAAATTATTGCTAAGAGTTCAGTACTCATTTTTCTCATTTAGCCATTAGGTGCTCCCTTGCTACTTTTTTGTTCCTCCTTTTGGTTCTCAGTCATCCATGACACTGTTCTAGATTTAAGCTATTATTTTTGCATTTCTGTTTCCCCGACTTTCCTATTTTTAGCTGTACTGCTTGCATTTCAACCCAGCATTCTTTCTCCTGTCTCTTCCTCTTCATAAGTTAAGTTGCAGTTCTCAAAACTCCCTGAAAAGCTTACACTAGTTAGTCTTTCTTGGGGTGGCTTTCGATGCTGTTTTCTGACTGTTTTTTAAACAGTTGTTGGGGAATATCTTTCTGCTACTTTACTTCTTTCTCAGAAATTTCAAACTCTTTTCTTCCCTTTAACATGACACAGATGTTGTACAACACCATGCATGTAGCTGTCAGAAGCCATCAAAAAGAAAATAAAAAAAACAGTTGAAGCTGAAGAACAAGTCATGGAAAGCCTGGAAACAGGACCCATTAAATACTCATCTGTATGATGCTTTTCCTTCAGCACAGGAAAGCAGCGGGGATAGTTTCTGATAGTGCCCAGAATGTTCTTCGTGTTCACTGTTGCAGTCATCACATTTGGGTTATCTGCCTGCAGGTAGCCCTGAATCGGCCTGAATACCAGAGTCTTGGGATTTCTGCATCGGATGCTGTCACCTCTTCCATGACGTGAGGTCGTCAGGGGTATAAAACATGCAGCCGATGCCATTACATCAGTCTTTCTTGCCATGCGGTGCCTGAAGCAGAAGCAATTCGCAAGTGCCGGTTGGCCACCTCCTGAAATTTTCGTTTTTCGAGTTTCAAACTAAATACCTCGTTGGGGGTCCTTTTTTCTTGCTCTAACCAAGGTCAGAAAAAATTAATAATTGTCTTGCCTGTGGATGGCAAATACCTCACAGAGACTTTCATTCTTACTGCGTCACCTGTTTAGGCCCAGACCACAATGTCCCTAGCTGTCGGTTTTGTGCCATGTTCAATGCCCGAACTATTCATCATCGGGCAGTTTTTGTAGCTAAATTCTTTTGCTCTCGATCTCCATACTCTGAAATGGCTTCAATAAGCCATCTGACTACCGATCTTCCGAAAAAAAAAACATACAGATAAAGACAGAGACAGACTGCATAGATCCAAAACTGCAGACAACGCTACTGTTAAGCTAGTCACCAGTCTGCTGGTACTCAGTGCAGCCCCTGATACCCGCTTCTACAGATTCACAGGCCTGTACTGAGAGCCATTCGGAGTCAGGTATGCCACGAGATGCTTCTTTGACTATGGAACCTGCGGATGTCTCTACCTTGGATGGGTCCAGAGCCGCTGTGCAGGCACCAACTTCTGAGGGTGTATTCAAGCCTTCCAATTTTCATATTAAACCGATGATGTCATTTCACACCAAAAATACTGAATTTCTCAGGCCTAAAGTTCGCACTACACCTAGGAAACTGACGACCAAAGCGCATTCTCAGTCCCACATGCCACAAAAACAAATGCTTAGAATGGCTGAAGACCTCATTACTTTAATTAGGGGAAGTCAGCCTTCCCCCTCAAAAAGACCAAGAACGGATTTTCCTTCTGCTGCTTCTGATGAGGAATAGTACAGTTGTGTACACTTACCATAAATGTTGATGTTCGAGTGTATTCACTGTTGCAGTCATTACATTTGGGTAATCTGCTGGCAGGTTGCCCTCAGTCGGCCTGATTAACAAAGTCTTGGGTCCTGTGTCGGTTGCTGTCCCTTCTTCCATAACGTCAGGTTGTCAGGGGTATAAAACATGCAGCCGACGCCATTACATCAGTTTTTCTTGCCCCAGAAGTTAGGTGCCCCCAAACGGGGAACAAAATGTATATAATTTAAAACACAAAAAGTATACCTCCAAACAAAAGCAAATACACCTAAAAAGGCTTTTAAGCATAGTAAATGAAAGGAGAGGTATAGTAAGAGAAAAACAGGGGGCTGGAGGGTGGGTAACCAGGACTGCAACAGTGAATACACTCGAACATCTACATTTATGGTAAGTGTACACAACTGTACTACGTTCTTCGTGTTTTACTGTTGCAGTCATTACATTTGGGTAGAATCCCAAAGCTATGGTTGGGAGGATGGATTTATACAGCATTAGGAGCAGCTATAAGGCTCTGCAGGACAGCAGTGGCAAAGCCAGCTCTGGATTTAGAGAAGAGAGGTAAATGGTAATGTTTGGTGAACGTATGAACTGAGCTGCAGGTAGCAGCTTCTAGAATGTCTCTGGTAAGAATCCCTCTGAGAGGCTGAAGAAGTGGATGCAGCCCTGGTGGAATGACACATGATCCCCTTGGGGATAGGTTTACCATGGTGCATATAGCAGCAACGAATGCAATGGCTTATCAATTTGGAAATAGTCTGCTTTGAAATGGCTTTTCCCTCTGCCCCTGCTGCAAATGTCACCAATAGTTGCTCAGATTTTCTTAGAGATTTTGTCCTGTTTAAGTAGAATCTAAGTAGTCTGTATACATCAAGTTAGTGCAGAATCCACTCACCCTTGTTCTGTGGATTGGGGAAGAAAGTTGGCAGATGAATGGTCTGATTAAGAGCCACACTGGATACCACCTTAGGAATGAGTGATGGATTGGTCCTGAGAGCCACCCTGTTCGGATGAAAAATAATGAAAGGCTCCACTGCCATAAGAGCCTTTAATTCTGAAATCCTTCTAGCTGAAGTGACTGCTTAAAGGAAAGCTGTTTTCCATGAGAGAAATTTTAGGTCTGCAGTAGCAGCAGGCTCAAAAGGAGGGAGAGTGAGTTTTTCCAAAACAAAATTGAGGTCCCATGCAGGAGTTGGTGCTCTCCTGGGAGGTCTTAAATTTTTGGCCCCTCTGAGATACTGCTTTAGCAGAGGATGAGAGAAGAGGGGAGGTTCTGTGTTGTAATGAGCTGAAATGGCATAGGCTTGGATTTTTACGGAAGAAGAAGATAGGCCCTTGTGAAGCATCTCAGTTAAGTATTGCAGAGGAATATTGGGCATTGCTGTGCTTATTCCTTGTGATTGGTTCCAGGCACAGAATCTTTTCCATTTGTCAGCATAAGATTTTCTAGTACTAGGCCTTCTAGCCTCCAAAATGACATCCATCACTGGTTGCTGAGGGATGCCAAGGGTGAAATTAGTTGATTAGCCATGCTGCAAGATTCAAAGTTTGGAGCTGAGTGTGCAGAATTTGGTAGGTCTGCTGAGACAGTAGGTAAGGTGTCTGAGGCAGGTGCCACGGAGGAAGGTGTGACACATTGTGTAGGAGTGGGTGCCAGTGTTGGCGAGGCCAGTCTGGAGCAATCAGAATAATTTTTGGCTTGTCCTGTTTGACTTTTAGTAGAACTTTGGAGAGCAGAGGCAGAGGGGGAAAGGCATAGACTGATAGTGTTTTCCAGCTGAATGATAGAGCATCCACTTTCCAAGCTTTTTTGTGATGAATTCTTGTGCAGAATTTGTTCAACTGATAGTTCTGGGGTGAGGCAAAAAGATCTATGTCTGGGTTCCCCCATTTGTGTGTCAACATGTTGAAAACTTGTGGTTCCAGTTTCCATTTGTGTGGGTCCATAAGATTTCTGCTTAGTTCGTCTGCCAGAGTATTTAGCTTTCCTGGCAGGAATTGAGCTTGTAGTTGTATCTGATAGGTCAAGGCCATGTTCCACAATGCCATGGCTAGTCTGCAAAGGGGGTAGGAATGTACACCCCCCTGCTTGTTTATGTACCACATAACTGTGGTGTTGTCTGTCTTTATCATTAGCTGTCCTGGATGAAGGTAGTCCTTGATGAAGGTAGTCCTTGAAGGCTGTCAGAGCATTTTGTACAGCTAGTATCTCTTTCTGATTGATATGTAGGTGCATTTGATTTCTGCTCCATTTGCCCTGAATGCACTTCCCTGCCAGATGAGACCCCCAAGCATAGTCAGATGCGTCTGTTGTTAAGGTTTAGGCGGCAGGGGGAGAGTGAATGTCAGTCCCTTGTTTTGGTGGCTGGCCTCTGCACACCATAGGAACTCTAGTTGCAGGCAAGGTATAATAGGAATCATTGTTTCCAGGCTGTGACAATGTTGACTCCATAAACTTTTTAAGTACCACTGAAGTTTCCTCATATGCAGTCTTGCATATGGAATTAGAAGAATGCAGGAGGCCATGAACCCCAAGGCCTGCAGAATTTGTCTTGCAGATAGCTGGGTTTTTGTGGCCACCTGTTTGAAGTAAGTCATCAATTGAATGTGCTTTTCTGGCATAAGGTAAGTCATCTGGGCAGTTGTATTCAAGCTTGAACCCAGGAATGTAATTTTTTTGAGAGGGTACCAGTTGTGATTTCTTTTCGTTTGTGGTGTACTCTAGACAAGCTAGAACCCTTTTTACAAACGCCAGATACTTTAGAAGCATGTCCTTGTTTTCTGCCTGAATTAGACAGTTGTCCAGGTATGGATATATTTGAATATTTCTTTGCCTGGAAAATGCCATTACTGGTGCCAGGCACTTTGTGAAGACCCTGGGTGCAGTAGATAAGCCAAAGGGCAGTGCAGAGAACTGGTAATGCAAGTAGTCTGCTTTGAAGCAGAGGAATCTTCTGCAAGATTCCCTGATTGGGATATGCAGGTAAGCCTCTTTTAAGTCTAGAGTTACCAACCAGGCATCTTTGCCTAGCATAGGTAGTAACTGTTGAAGAGTCAGCATCTTGAATTTTGGAATGTCCAGAAATGTGTCTAAAATTGGACGCCATGATTTGTCTTTTCTGGGTACCAGGAAAAGTCTGGAATAGAAACCTTGTCCCTTTCCTCTTCTGGTACTGGTTGAATAGCCCCCATGTTCATGAGGGACAGAACTTGTTTCTGGACCTCTGCCCACTAATTTGGGAGCAGATCTGGCCACCCATTTGGGATTGGCAACGTGTGGAAGTGAAATCTGTATCCCTGGGATACTGTATTTAAAACCCATTTGTCGTGGGTAATAAGTTGCCAGTTTCGTGCATGAAGTGCTAGTTTTCTCCCCAAAGGGGCAGCTAAGAGGTAAATGCTTGGTGATTGTAGAGGGAAGTCATTGAGACCATTTACCATAGGGAGGTGCCTTATTCTTCCAGATTTGGAGGTGGAGGCACCCCATTGTTTTATTCTAAAAGTTCCTTATGACTGAAACCTGGAGCCTTTGAAATGTCTTGATTTGACTTGAGCGGCTTTTGAGGGGACTGGAAAGGACCAGTTCTTAGTAGGCCAGTGCCTCCTAAATCTTGGAGGTTGCACTTGTAAGAAATATTTCACAGTTTGCATAGATTTAGCTTTATCTTCCATCTTTTTTAACACTTCTTCAGCCTTATTACCAAAGAGACGGTCCTGTTGTAAAGGAGCATCCAACAATTTTGCTTTAACATGGTCAGGCAGAGTTTGCTCTTTGAGCCAAGCATGCCTTCTTAGCACAGATCCAGTTACAGCAGCCCTGCAAGAGGCCACCAAGGAATCAAAACCACATTGCAAAGTATGTTTTCTAGCTTGTTCAGTTGAATGCAATAAATCCTGCAATTCTTTATTTTCCACACAGTCAGAGATTAACATAATTTTCTGTTTAAGTAGTCCCATGATATGCTGTTGATATTTAAGCATATGAAATTGACAGTTTAAAGCCCTGATTGCCAAGGTTGCAGACGTGTAAACCTTCTTACCCAGTCTATCCAGCGCCCTGGAGTCTCTATCAGAAGGGGTAGGATTTTTGGCAGTAGAGGTCTTAATGCCCTTGGGACCCTGAGAAATGGTTTCAGGATCAGCAATATGGTTTTTGAAAAGGAATTTGTGGGAGTCAGGAATCCTGTCGTATCTGTCTGGTTTACAAGGAGCCGGAGGCAGAGAATCAGGAGTCATACTAGATTCTGAAAATACATCATCAACAATGTCTAGAACAGGAGGTATAGCCAAAGGCCTATGCTGAGGAAGTAAAAGAAAATCCCTAAGTCTCTTTTTAGATTCAGAGAAATCCTGACTTTCCCAGTGGAAATGTTCCCTTAAGGCATGTAAAGTTTCCCCAAAAGAAAAATCCTCAGGGGGAGAGGCAGATGGAATGGAATCATCTGCATCAGAGTCCTCATAAGTAGGAATAGACAAATCCTGTTCATTAGAAGAGTCAGAAGAAACAGAATCCTGTTCAGAAGATTCATAATCAGTGTCTTGCCTAGGCCTCTTAGAAGGAGGGGGTTGGCTACCCCTGATCAGAATAAGTAAATCTTCAGCCATTTTGATCATTTGTTTTTTAAACATAGGGGCCTGCACATGTGGCCCAGGCGTCAGTTTTTTAGACATAGATTTAGGCCTTAGTTTTGAAGATGGCGTCGGTCTAATATACAAATCTGTAGGCCTGAAAACGCCCTCAGAAGCCGGTGCCTGCACAGCGGCTTCGGTCCCATCTAAGGTAGAGACATCCGCGGGTTCCATAACTGAAGCATCTCACAGCATACCAGACTCCGAATGGGTCTCAGTAGAGGCCTGCGAATCAGAAGTAGCGGGTATCAGGGGCTGCGAAAGCGCCTCACTGAGTACCGGCGCCTGGCTTAGAAGCTTCGTCATTGGTTTTGGACTATTTTTGCATTTTTTGGGGTATTCCGGTAGACGGATTGCTAACCGACGACATTTCAGGATAGTTAAATCTTGAGCCAAAATATTTAGAAGCAAAAATATACCGACGTTTAATCGTGCGTTGATTAAATTTAGCACAAAACCGACAGCAAAGCACATTGTGGTCAGGGCCTAGGCAAGGAATACAGTACAAATGAAAATCCTTATGAGGTATTTGCTTCCCACAAGTAATGCAATTATTAACTTTTACTGACATCAGTAAGGAGCAAGAAAAAGTTTCACCAACGGGGTACTTAGCTTTTAGTTGAAGACTTCCGTTCTGAAACTCGAAAACGAAAATTTCAGGAGTCGGCCTACCGGCACTTGCAAACTGCTTCTGCTTCGGGCACCGCACGGCAAGAAAGACTGATGTAATGGCGTCGGCTGCATGTTTTATACCTCTGACGACCTGACATCATGGAAGAAGGGACAGCAGGACACAAAACTTTGTTAATCAGGCCGACCGAGGGCAACCTGCCAGCAGATTACCCAAATGTAATGACTGCAACAGTGAAACACGAAGAACATCTGATATCTCTGATCCTTCTGATTACCAGGACATACCCTTATCTGCCCATGAGGATTCTGATGCAGAGGATTCCATTCCCTCTACTTCCCCTCCAGAAGATTTTTCTTTTGGTGAAACCCTGCATACCCTTAGAGAGCATTTCTGCTGGGAGAGCCAGGACTACTCTCAGTCCAAAATGAGACTCAGGGAATTTTTAAACTTGCCTCAGCACAGGTCTCTAGCTATGCCTCCAGTTTTGGAAATTGTCGATGATGTCTTCTTGGAATCCAGCCTTACCCCTGATACTTTGCCTCCAGCTCCCAGGAAACATGACAGGTAGTATAGAGTACCTGACTCCCACAAATTCCTTTTTAAGAGTCCTACTGCAGATCCAGAGACTATTTCCCAGGGACCTAAAGGTATTAAAGCTACAACTGCCAAAAATCCTACCCCTTCATACAGGGATTCTAGGGCTTTAGACAGATGGGGTAAGAAGGTGTACACTTCTGCTACTCTTGCCATTAGGGCTTTAAATTTCCAGTTTCATATGTTAAAAGTATCAGCAGCATATTATGGAGCTAATTAAACAGAAAATGATGTTGATTCCTGACTGTGCAGAACACAAAGATTTACAAGAGTTAATGCATTCTGCTAACCAAGTTGGTAAACATACTTTGCAATGTGGGTTTGATGCTTGAGAAGCATCTTGCAGGGCTGCTGTCATTGGGTCTTTTCTTGGAATGCATGCTTGGCTTAAGGAACAAAACTTGCCAAATCATGTCAAAGCAAAATTACTAGATGCACCTTTAAACCAAGAGAGTCTATTTGGCAATAAAGCAAGGCGTCCTCAAAAGGATGAAGGAGAAAGCGAAATCTATGCAAACTGTTAAAGATTTCTTAAAAGTACAGCCACCTAGATTCAGTAGGCATTAGCCTTCAAAAAACTGGTCTTTTCCAGTCCCTTCTAGGCTTTCACAGTTTAAGTTCAGGGGCAGCAGACCACCAAGACTTCAGTCTCAGGTTATGCACAGGTCTAAGCAATGGAGTGCTCCCACCTCCAAATCAAGGAGTAGTAAGCCGCCATTCTATGGTAAAATTGCACAATGACTTATCCTTAACTCTTCCAAGCCTTGCCCAAGTACTTACACCTTTAGGAGGGAAACTTGCCCTGCATGCCAAAAACTGGGAAGGCATTACCCAAGACAGATGGGTATTAAACATTGTTTCTCAGGGATACAGATTCCACTTCCACTCACTCCCAACCTTAAGCAGATGGCCAGAACTCCCCCCAAACCAGTGGGCAGAGGCCCAAAATCAAGTACTTTCTCTTCTCAGTATCAAGGCTACTCAACATGTCCCAGCAGAACAAAGGGGAGAAGGCTTGTATTCTAGACTGTTTCTGGTTCCCAGGAAAGAAAACTCTTGGCTTCCTATCCTGGATCTGTCTATTCTCGACACCTTTCTGGTGGTTCCAAAATTTAAAATGCTAACTCTGTAACAGCTGCTTCCTATGCTAGCCAAGGACTCCTGGCTAACAACCCTAGACTTAAAAGTAGCTTATCTGCACATCCCCATAAGGGAATCTTGCAGGAAATACCTACGCTTCAGAACAGGCTGCATGCACTATCAGTTCTCTGCACTTCCCTTTGGCTTATCTACTATGCCCAGGGTATTCACAAAGTGCCTAGCTCCAGCCATTGCATATTGCAGGCAGAGAGGAGTTCAGATTTACCCATACTTGGACAACTACCTGGTTCAGGTGGACAGACAGGACTTGCTACTTCAGCACCTGGCATTTGTAAAGAGACTTCGAACTTCACTGGGGTTCACTGGGGTACACCATCAACGAAAAGAAATCACAGCTGGTACCCAGCCAACAGATTGTATTCCTGGGAACAAGCTTGAACACAACTTCCTAGATGGCATTCCTCATTCCAGAGAAACACATTTATTTGACAAACTACTTCAATCTACTGGCCCCCAATCCCGCCTATCTGCCAGAAAAATACTGCAGGCCCTAGGGTTCATGGCCTCTTGCATTCTACTAATTCTACTAATTCCATATGCAAGACTGCATATGAGGAAACTTCAGTGGTACCTAAAAAGTCTCTGGTGTCAACATACTCAGGAACTGGAAACAATGATTCCTGTCATTCCTTGCCTAAGGACAGAGTTCCTTTGATGGGCAGGGGCCTGCAACCACAACAAGGGACTCACTTTCACTCTACCCCCTGCCGCCCAAATCCTAATAGCAGCCGCATCAGACTATGCATTGGGGGCTCACATGGCAGGGCAGTGCATTCAGGGCAAATGGAACCCAAAGCAAATGCACCTGCATTTCAATCAAAAAGAAATGTTAGCTGTACAAAATGCTCTGACAGCCTTCAAAGACCTTATTGTTCCAGGACAACTATTGGTAAAGACAGACAACACCACAGTTATGTGGTACATAAACAAGCAGGGGGGAACCCATTCCTACCCACTCTGCAGATTAACCATGGCTCTGTGGAACTGCACCTGCAAGCTCAATTCTTGCCAAGCAAACTAAATTCACTGGCAGACGACTTAAGCAGAAATCTCATGGACCCACACGAGTGGAAACTGGAACCCAAAATATTCAAGCTTTTGAGGAACAGGTGAGGGGCACCAGAGGTGGACCTTTTTGCTTCCCCTCAGAACTATCAGTTGACCAAATATTGCACCAAAACTCCACATAGCCAAGCTTGGAAAGTGGATGCCCTGTCCTTCACCTGGGAAAGCCTCTCAGTCTATGACTTTCCCCCTCTGCCCCTCTCCTTTCGAAGGTTTTACTAAAGATGTAACAGGACAAGTCAAGGACAGTCCTGATTGCACCAAACTGGCCACGCCAGCACTGGTACCCTCTTTTATGCAGTCTAACAATGCTGCCACTATGGCACCTGCCTTAGACTCCTTCCCTGTTGTCCCAGGAGGCAGGCCAGATTCTGCACCCTCAGCTACAGACCCTGAACCTAGCAGCCTGGCTCATCCCCTGAATTCTTCACCAGCAACTCTCAGTAAGCAGGTGCTGGACGTCATTCTTGAGGCAAGGAGGCCTAGCACTAGAAAATCCTATTCAGAAAAGTGGAAAAAATACTGCTCCTGGAGCCAGTCTCAGAGAATGGACACACCTGTGCCCAACTTACCTCATATACTAGATTACTTAACAGAAATGCTCCACAAAGGCCTATACTTCTCTTCAATTAAGATTCATGCGTCTGCCATCTCAGCTCAATATAATACTGAGCCACTGCTTTTTTCTCATCCTCTGGTCAAACAGTTCCTGAGAGGAGCCAAAAATGTAAGACCCCCACAGGAGCGCTCCCACTCCTGCCTGGGACCTTAACTTTGTATTGGAAAAGCTCATCCTTCCGCCCTTTGAACCTGCTGCCATAGCAGAGTTAAAATTCCTCTCATGGAAGACAGCTTTACTTCTAGCCATCATTTCAGCAAGAAGAGTGTCTGAATTGCAGGCCCTTATGGCCGTGGGAACCCTTCATTATCTTCCATGCGGACAGGGTTTCCCTCAGGACTAATCCATCATTTATGCCCAAGGTGGTATCCACTGTGGCTTTGAAACAATCCATTCATTTGCCAACCTTTTTCCCCAATTCTCAGAATAAAGGGGAACAAATCCTGCCTTTCCTAGACGTGCACAGGCAGCTCAGGTTCTATCTTGACAGGACTAAGCCTTTCAAAAAGTCTGACCAGCTGCTAGTCAGCTTTGCTGCAGGGGCAGAGGGCAAGGCCATTTCAAAGCAAATCATTTCTAAATGGATAGCACACTGCATCCATTTCTGCTACAAACTCCATGGGAAACCTACCCCACAGGGGATCAGAACACATTCCACTAGGGCTACATCAACCTCTAAAGCATTTCTCAGGGGAGTCCCTACCAGGGACATCCTGGAAGCCGCAACCTGGAGCTCTGTACACACTTTCACCAAGCATTACCACTTACCTATCTGATTGCCAGCCCTAATGCTTCTTAACTACCTCCACCCTTCCTTAGCTTTGGGAATCAACCCAAGTGAGATGACTGCAACAGTGAAACACGAAGAACATAGTACAGTTGTGTACCCTTACCATAAATGTAGATGTTCGAGTATATTCACTGTTGCAGTCCTGGTTACCCTCCCTCCAGCCCCCTGACTTCTCTTTACTTCCACCTATCTTGTTTGTTTGGCATATCTTATATCATGTGTATTTGCTTTTTGCTGGGGGTGTTCCATACCATGTAATGGCTTCCCATTTTGGGGGCACCTGACATTTGGAGCAAGAAAAACTGATGTAATGGCATCGGCTGCATGTTTTATACCCCTGACGACCTGACGTCATGGAAGAAGCGACAGCATCCGACGCAGAAATCCCAAGACTCTGGTATTCAGGCTGACTGAGGGCTACCTGCAGGCAGATCACCCAAATGTGATGACTGCAACAGTGAATACACTCGAACATCTGCATTTATGGTAAGTGTACACAACTATACTTTCACATGGTAGCCAAATTATGAATTATTGTTACTTTGCTGGAAGTATTCATTACCAATCACAATTGTAAAACCCCAAGGTCAGGGGCATCTTTGCACCCATACTGAAGTATATATATATATATATATATATATATATATATATATATATATATATCCATGTATGTGTGTGTGTGTGTGTGTGTGTGTGTGTGTGTGTGTGTGTGTGTGTGTGTGTGTATAAAAGGCGACTGAGGAAGTGTGAAAATATAAAGAAAAAAATCTAGATACTTTTGAAAGTTGTGAAAATATATGGACATGGGAAAGAAAGAGAGATCTGATATGGTGTAGTATTTATGTAAAGGCCAAATTAATCAATACAAAAAAAGCAGCCCCAAAGATATTCAAAGAGAAATACAGACAAAGGCATCCATATATGGAAAATTTCACAATACAAAAAAAAAATCACAAACTGGGAACGGAGACTAAGTAAAGCAGACTTTAAAAAAATAGAAGCTGAAGTTATAGAACACCTGCAAAGTGCAGGATTTAATGTAGAAAGTCTAATATAGGTTATATCACAGCATGATCGAACAAGTCCCCCAACTAAGGTGAAACAGGAGGTGCAGGAGGCATCTGAAGAAGAACTGTGGACATGGGAAAGAAAAAGACATTTAATATGGTACAATATTTATGTGATGGAGCAAGCAAAACTAATTAATACAGAAAGAGCAGCGCTAAAGATATTTGAAGAGAAATACAGGCAAAGGCATCCAGATATGGGAAATTTTACAATACAAAACATAACAAAATGAAGAGGAAAAGTAGAAAAGAGGACTAGTAACAGAGAAGTTAAAGATTTAGAAACTAAGGTTAAGGAATATCTGTGAAGCGAAGGATTTAGTGTCGAAACTCTAACTCTGATAACACCACAGCAGAATACAGCAGTGGATAGGGAAACATCTGATCATTTGCCATGTGAAGGTACTTTGGAGCCTTCCATAGGAACCAGTCCAAAAGTTCAGTTGCAGTTTCCCACTAAGGGAAGGAACAGGAAACGGTGGCAACTCTGATGCAGTTAATGTTGTAGAGTGATAGACCCGTGATTTTCCATATGAAAGTGCAACGGATGACACAGGATGAAACTGAAGAGAATGTGGCACAGGAAGATGCTCTGGAAGTTTCTATAAAATGCCCGCAGGAAATGGAAAAGAGTGTGCCTTCGGTTTAGAAGAAAATGAACTAAGAGAAGAGTTGCTTGATTTACTAGAGATGAACAAGAATATTAACATCAATGTAAGAAATAGACTACAGAACATCAGTAAAACACAAATAGTGAGAAATTTGATAAAACAAACATTAATTAGGACTGTTAATAGAAATTCATGGGATGTAGAAGTAAACTGGATATATTACTAGTAACAGAAATTCATGTGATATAATAGATGTAAATAGTATATATTACTCTAAAGCTAAATTAACAGCGGATAAAGTCATACCACAAAAACACAGGGCAGTAAGTGAAAGGAAGTGGAGAAATCAAGTGCCATCATGGAAGTATCGAATAGAGAAAACTATAAAGCAATTAAGACAAGAAGAGGCACTGCTAGAAGAGTATAGAAGAGGGAACAGATCAATAAAAATATTCAGAAAAATAGACGTGATAAAAGCACAGTATTACAACAGATAAGGATCTGTCGTGCACTGTCGCAAATAAACTAAAAGTATCAGAGCAGGCAGAAAAACTTAGAAGATATGCAGATAAGTATAAAGGAAAAGTACAAAATAAGCAATTTATTGATGACCCAAAAAAGTTTTACAGAGAATTGGGAAACCATGTAAAAGGAATTGAAACACCACCAAAAAAAAGAAGAAATATATACATTTTGGAGAAATATCTATAAAGATCCTGTGGAACATAGCAAAAATGCTGAAGGAATAGAAGAAGTAAAAGAAAGAATAAGAAGTTCAAATGTACAGGATATGAAATGGGATGATGTAACAGACAGAGAGATTGAAAGAAAGTTAAGAAAAGCTCCTAATTGGAAAACCCCAGGCCCAGATGCAGTACCGAACTTCAGGATAAATGTACTAACATCTTTACATGAAGATTTAGCTATGAGTAAGAACTATTTATATGTGGACCCTGAAGAGACACCAACCTGGTTAACAGCAGGAAAAACAATATTCCTACTTAATAGCGAACCTGCAAGCTGTCCTAAAAACTATAGACCAATAACTTGCCTTCTGAGGACGTATAAACTATACACTAGAATTGATGTTGACAGAGTTTATAATCACTTAGAAGAAAACCCATCATGGCAGTAGAACAAAAGGGCAACAAAAGAAAGTCAAATGGAACAAAGGATAATTTGTTGCTAAATAAAGACATAATGGAGAACTGTAAAAAAGGGAAGAATCTAAGTATGTCATGGATAGTCTGCAAAAAAGCATTTGACAGTATCTCACATTCATGGATAAGAGTGCTTAAACATGTATAAGGTGCACTCTACACTACTGATCAGTTACGATGACTATGAAACAGTGAGAATCCACTTTGCAGTTAAGCCATGATAAAGGACAAATAATTATTCCATGTTAAAAATTCAGTGGAATATTCCAGGGTGACTCTGTCATTGCTGCTCTTTTGTCTTGCCCTTAACCCATTAAGCTGTCATCTTAACAGATTATGTTATGGCTACAATTTGGTTCCCAGAAAACAACCATATAAAGATTTCTCATCTTCTTTGTGGATGATTTAAAACTGTATAATTCATCAGATGAGGAACAGAAAGCACAACGTTAAAACTTTTTCAGATGATATAAGAATGTCATTTGATCTTGATAAATGTGCAAAAGCAACCTTTAAAGCAAGAAAGCTGCAGCACCAAGAAAACTTCAGACTGTGACAGGAATGTGATATAAAAGAACTTGAGCAAGAGGGAGTGCATAAGTATTTGGAAACTGATGAAGGATCAGCAATAAAACAAATGTGAATAAAACATAATAATGAATAATGTTAAGTTGTCTATCTCGCCTTCATTCTTGCTGGATGGGTTCGGAGCCGACCTCGGCTCCGACTCGGCCACTCTAAAGCTCGAGAGTTGGTTCCACCGGCTCGAGGCTCCCCTTATATCCCACAATGCTAGGCGAGAGTTACCTCAGATCTCGTTTGCCGCTACAGCTTCGAGGTTGGTTGTTCTACCGGTTCCTGGTGAGTTTAAGCTTTTTCTATTAAAAGTTACTCTTTACCCCTTTTTTAGTTTAATTATTCTCAAATTAGTGTAGTTCATTGAACTTTATCCCCGACCTAATTTTTCCCGTTTTTTGTTTAAAAGAACTTTTAGTTCTTCCCTTGGGCCTTAGGCCTTCCCTTCCCTAGGGAGTGTTTGTGTAGTTTAACTACTGTTTATTGTACTTTATTTTTAGTATTTTTACTAAAGTTGTTATTCTGACAGGGTATAACTGGTGTGTTTGAGTGTGTGTTTGTGTTCACCAGTTAGGCTATGTCAAAAGAAGCAAAGGTCTCGATTCAAGAAGTGTGATGCGTGCTGTCAGAAAATGTCTCTGACAGACGCCACACTTCTTGTGTCTATTGTCTGGGGTTTTGCACCTGCAGGACTCCTGTGCTGTTTGCCATGGCTTCAGCCCCAGGGTCCTGCAGGAAAGAAAAAAACAAGCTTATTCTGAGAGGCTTGTTGAAGCCTGAGGATTCCCTGTCTGTCTCAACAGGGAAGCCCTCCAAGGCATCGAGGTCTTCGGCTCCGGCTTCTGAGCCGAGACCTCAGGTTGTTCAACCTTTGCCTTTATCGGCTCCGGCTGGAGCCGATAAGACTCAGTCCACAGTTTCTGTGGCTTCGCCTCGGGCCGGAGCCGAGGTTATCGAGGTACCCGTGTCGGCTCCGACAAGATCTTCGGAGCCGACAACCAGAAAGAGGTCTAGGTCACCTTCTCTTGGCTCCGCTCATTCGGCTCCAGGATCTCCCCTGCTGTCTGAACGGAGCCAAAGGTCTCATTCCTCTAGGTCATCGAGGCTGTCCGATCATGACCTTCAGAGGGTGGTGAGTCGACTACTCAAGTCTGAGGCACTAGCCCAGATGCTTCAGAGCCCGACTCATCAGTCGGTGCCTGCCCCGTCCATCAACTCTTTCCTCCTTCGACTCTCTTGAGTTCGAGCCGGGTCGGTCGGAACCGAGACTGTGGTCACCTCGAGCCGAGACAATTGTCTTCGGCCCGCTGTCGCTCCGTTTCTTCCATGGAGGAATCTCGGCGCCGGACTTCCCTCGTCGGTCTGGCGGGGGTGAGTGGCATTGGACCCTTGTCCCCACCCCCTCTCCCTCTCGGTGCTTCGGCGCTGGTGAGTTCGGCTCCGACATCGGCCTCGGAGCCACCACTGGCGGTGCCGAGGGGGATCCTTAGCTCTTCGGAGCGGGGACCTCTGGCACTGCCTGACAGGGGTGCTTTCGAGGTCATGCGGAGTGTGTTAGAGCCTGGCTCTACTCCACAGTCGGCTCCGGCCAGCCCCTCCTCTATGCTGCCTCAGGGTAAATCGACTCACTCCCTCATCCCGGACCGCAGAGAGCCAACTCCTCAGGAGCTCCCTTTGGGATTTCATCCTCTTCCGAGGCCTCTCCTGATTTGGCAGAAGAGCCCCTCGGAAGAGGAAGTGCAAGAGGAAGCACATTGACTCACCTGAGTCTATCACGCCGGACACAGATCTGGATGATTCTGAGGGTTCCCCGCTCCCCTTCTGAAGATGTCTCATTTGCAGACATTCTGGAGATCCTTAAACAGAGGGGAAATTGGCCAGCCCTCAACCCTTCGGAGGACGAATCTGTGTATCTTGAGGCGCTTGGCTCTCGCCCTTCCACCTCCTGGGTGTCCCCCTTGACCCCCTCATGCAGGTGGTTGCTAAAAGGCATGGACGGCTCCTGATTCAGTGGACCCCACTCCCAGGAGACCCTCCAAATTCATCACAGCTCCATCAGACAAGGAATTTTTATCAAAAGGAGTCTCTGTGGATGCTATGGTGGTAGCTGCCGCCACAAAGAAGGAACTGGCTGATCCTTCAGTGCCTGTCCATCCACCTAACAAGGAATCTAGGTCCATGGATAGGTACGGAAGCGGATGTTCTCCTCAGCGACATTTACTATGCGTCGCTGAATTACCTGTGCCATTTCACTGCCTTCAAAGGGACTTGATCAAAGAAGCGAGTGAAATGCTGAAGGACCCTACAGCTGCGGGTTTCAAGAGAAAATGAACACGCAGCTGGCTATCCTTAATTCTATTTCCAACTCCTCCATGCCTCCTCTCTTATGCGGCCGATGGAGCGAGCAGAGCCGCAGGAACAGGGGTAGCCTTACGTAGGCACGCCTGGATGCGGCTATGCAATTTTGGAACCTTTCAAGACGCCTTTCACGAACTCCCTTTTGATGGATCATCTCTTTGGTCCACAAGTGAAAGAAACCCTGACTAGGTGCGAGACTGATGGCAAGACCCTTTCTGCCGCCGGAGTCCGTTTTTCTACTCCTTCTAGGCCTTACCCCAAAGGCCAGAAGGGGAAAGATGTGGTTCCGTAAACAATCCCAAGGGACTTCGCCTGACGACAGAGTCGGTTCCCCGCCAGAGGCAGAGGGGGAACAACAATGGTAGACGCCGCCTAGAGGCAGAGGGGTCCGCAGAACCAGGGCAATCGAGAAACGCCTCCGATAAGCCCTTTCAGCATCCCTGAGGTGTTGCCCGACTGCCCATCTTCGGAGGCAGTCGGGAAGATTGTCACTGTACCCAGAAGCCTGGCTATCCTTGACACAAGACAAATGGGTACAGTCCATCATTTCCAAGGTTATTCTATTCCCTTTCTTCGCTTTCCAAATCAGTCAAAAATCCCTTCCAGATGTCCCACCCGCTCAAAGGGATATAGCAGCTTTGGAAATTTCAAAACTGCTTGCAAAAGAGCTATTCAGCCAGTGCCAGCAGACCAACTAGGATCCGGAATCTACTCAAGGTTCTTTTTAGTTCCAAAGAAAACAGGGGACTGGAGACCAATTTTGGATCTCAGTATCTTGAACAGATCGGTCAAGAAAACAAGATTTCGGATGGTCACGCTGCAATCCATTCTTCCCCTATTGGGAAAAGGAAACTGGATGTGCTCTATAGACCTTCAGGACGCGTACTATCACATAAAAATGAACAGACGCTCCAGAAGATTCCTCCGCTTCAGGCTGGGAACCAGTCATTTTCAATTCAGAGCCCTGCCCTTTGGTCTCACCACTGCCCCCGGTGTTTACCAAATGCATGGCAGTGGTAGCTTCTCACCTGAGACGACAAGGATTCCAGGTGTTTCCATATTTGGACAACTGGCTCCTCACAGCTCCCACCAAGCATCTCCTTCTGATGGCCAGAGATTACACTTTTCGCGTCTGTCAAAAACTGGGTATCTCAATAAATTGCGAAAAGTCTGTTTTGTCGCCTTGTCGTACTATTACCTACATAGGCTAAATTTAGATACTGTAAACATGTCTGCAACACTAACGAACCAAAGGATATCAGACATTCAAAAATTGGTATCACTACTTCTCAACAACAACAGAGCCAAAGCCAGGTTAGTTCTAAAGGTGTTGGGAATCATGGCAGCGCCATACCCTCCTTCCATTGGCCAGATACCACATGGATCCTTCAGTGGATGCTCTTTTCTCAATGGTCATACCAGGAACTTCCAATGTCTCACACCATTATGATCACGCAAGCGTGCAAAAGCATCTCATGTGGTGGATGTCTTCCCCCCAGCTCCTGTTGGTGTGACCATTTGTTCCACCTCCTTCGGTTGCTACTCTGACAACGTATGCCTCCCTGTTCGGGTGGGGGCATTATCAGGGCAGGACAGTCCAGGGCACATGGCAACCAAACGAATGCCACTTGCACATAAATGTTCTGGAGATGAGAGCAGTGCTTTTAGCGTTGCAAGCCCTTCAACACTCTCTTCCCTTGGGAACGATTGATATCCAGACAGACATATTGTCTGTGGTCTGGTACATCAATAAACAAGGCGGAACCAGATCATACCCCTGTGTCGAGAAGCACTCAGACTGTGGCAATGGGCGATTTCTTCTCAGCGTTTTCTGATAGCAACGCACATCCCCGGAAGTCCAATCACATTGCGGACAAGTTGAGCAGAGCTATTCTCATGCCTCACGAGTGGTCTCTGAAAGACTCTGTAGTGAGAGAGATTTTTCTCAAGTGGGGTCAGCCTTGCTGCGATCTTTTTGCTACTCCCCAAAACAGCAAGTGCAGAGAATACTTCACTCTATTCCCTTTACCAGGCCAACCCAGCAGGGACGCTAGTCCAAGTTTGGCCCCGGGGACTTCTGTATGCATTTCCTCCTTTCCCACTGATCTCTCAAGTAATACAGAAAGCTATTGCTCAGAAGGCCTCATTGATCCTCATTGCTCCTTACTGGCCTCGACAAGTGTGGTTCCCCTTTCTGCATCGATTTCTTTTGAGCGACCGTGGAATCTGGACCTAGTTCCAGATCTTTTGATCCATCAGTCGGGTCAGTTTCATCGCCCTCCCTCTCTGAACCTCACTGCTTGGTTCCTCCACTTCCAACCGTAGCCAGGCTTCCTCAATTATCTCACTCTGTTAGAGATATTTTGATAGCTTCCCATAAATCTTCCACTGAAAGATTTATTTGAGTAAGTGGAAACGCTTTTCATATTGGGCACAAGGAAAGGACATAGATCCTTTCACCGCTTCCATCCAACTAGTCCTTGATTTTCTTGCTGAACTCTTCCATGCAGGTTCATCTCCATCTACTCTTAAGGTTCAATTGGCAGCTATTTCTAATTTCCATGTGGGTATTTCTGAATCCGCCCTAATGTCCCACAAACTCTGCAAAGCCTTTTGAAAGGAGTTTTTCTTCTCAGACCTCCTGAAAGAAATCCTCCTTCCCTTTGGGCCCAAAATTTAGTTCTTGCTTTTTTGTTTCTTTCCCCTTCGAACCTGCAGCTTCATGTTCCTTAAAGTTATTATCATGGAAAACTCTCTTTCTGGTGGCTATCACATGAGCTAGAAGAATTTCAGAACTTCAAGCACTCAGTTGTCGTTCTCCTTACCTTGTGTTCCATAAGGACAGAGTTTCCTTACGAACTAACCCGTCCTTTTTGCCTAAGGTGGTTTCAACATCAAATCTAAACCAATGCATTGACCTCCCTGTCTTTTTCCGGGAGTATTCAAATAGGTCTGAACAAAAATTACACTGTCTGGATGTTCATCGTCAATTAAGGTACTACTTGGACAGGACGAAACAATTCAGAAAATCTGATCAGCTGTTTGTCTCCTATGCGGAAAGCAGAAAGGGACTTCCAGTTTCAAAGGTATCTTTATCCAGATGGCTAACATCTCTGATTACCCTTGTTTATGAGATTAGACACCAAAACTGCCTAATAAGCCTAAAGCCCATTCCACCAGAGCTTTGGCTACTTCTCTAGCCTTCCAAGACAGACTGCCTATTGACACCATTTGTGCAGCTGCTACTTGGGCTACTCCTCACACTTTTATTTCCCATTATAAGTTGGATTTAGCTTCTAGGCATAGAGCTAATTTTGGTTCCACTGTTCTCAGGAGTCTGTTCCGTTAGGCCACCCGGGACAAGGTGCTAGGGACGCGGTCCCATCCAGCAAGAATGAAGGCGAGATAGACAACTTAACATATAGAAGTTATGTTCTTACCATAACGTTCCATGTTAGTTGTCTTCTTCTCGCCTTCTTCTTGCCCCAGCCTCCTTCCCCGTGGCCTGGACAGACCTAGAGGAGTTGTGATCGTGACCTCTCTTTCTACCACCTCTTTCTTAGCTATATGCTATTATGCATATTTCTTGTTTCAGGATGTAGGTCACCCTTCTTCTTCCTGTTGTTAGAGGTGGATTCTGTTTTTTACAGTTATACTGTTTCTGTTATAAGCTGGGGTTAGCTTACAAACGAGATCTGAGGTAACTCTCGCCTAGCATTGTGGGATATAAGGGGAGCCTCGAGCCGGTGGAACCAACTCTCGAGCTTTAGAGTGGCAGTGGAGCCGAGGTCGGCTCCGAACCCATCCAGCAAGAAGAAGGCGAGAAGAAGACAACTAACATGGAACGTTATGGTAAGAACATAACTTCTATTTTTAAAAGACTAAAATTAATACTGAAAACAGTGTTAACATCTTGGAACAAAGCCCAAGCTATAAACCAATTTGCCTTCCTGTCCTAACTTACTTTTGTAGCGACTGACTGGCCCCAAAAGGTATTGGATCAGTTGGACAGGTAAACAAGGAGGATGCTTCATGCTTATCACATGACTTATAAAAATCATTGTATACCAAGACAATATATTCCCCGTTCTGAAAGAGGTGCAGCCCTCCTCAAAATTGATTACTTGTATAAATCTGGAATCGTAGGACTGACACTTGTCAACATGAGGAAAATAAGTCTAAGATGACTTCCCTGTTTAGTTTGGCAGAAGCATATCAGCATCAAGTGGGAATGTAAATCAAACCAGAAGTAGATAAAAATCAGGCAGCAATGGAATGTGCCAAAAAACTGAAGAAAAGAAAGAATATAAGGTTAAGGATAAGATGGCAAGGAATGTGGAAAATGCATAAATATA
Source organism: Protopterus annectens (assembly GCF_019279795.1). Lineage (NCBI taxonomy): Eukaryota > Metazoa > Chordata > Ceratodontiformes > Protopteridae > Protopterus > Protopterus annectens. The sequence goes on along the minus strand of NC_056738.1, from coordinate 273,078,611 downwards.
GTTGCAAGTAGAAAAAAATGTTGGAACAACCTTATGTCGATCAGGATTGAACACAGGAATGGTTAAGGAGAGGTGAATTTAAACCAAAAGATGAAAGGTTAATGTTGGTGGCCCAAGATAGTGGAATACTTACACATTTGTTTACAAAGTCCATTGAACATGTGGGACAAACAAACAAATGTAGATTTTGTAAAACAGAATTGGAAACAGTCGCTCATGTTGTTGCTGATTGTGATCCACGAATGACAGAAAGATTGTATACTGAAAAGCTTAATAATGTGACAAGACTGTTGCACTGGGGATTGTGCGAACAGTATAATGTTGAAGTAGCTAAAAAACATTGGAAGCATGAGCCACAAAGCATTATAGAAAATAAAGTTTATATCACATAGGATCACCCATTGCCAACAGTTCAAAAAATAGATGCAAGAAAACCAGATTTAGTAGTCCAAGCAAAGAAGACAAAAGTAGCATTGATCACTGAAATTGCTACACCCAGTGACTACAATGTCTTGCGTGCAGAGAGACAAAGTCATAAAATGCCAGGATTTGTAGGCAGAAACTCGGGCAGGGTGGAAGAAGGATATCCAGACAGTTCCAGTAGTAGTAGTAGTAGTAGTAGTAACAACAGGTCTTATAAAAAAATAATTTACAATTATTCTTAGATATGATACCGATATGTGTAACTCCATATGAACAGCAGGGGGAGTCATTACTGGGCACATTGCAGGTGCTGTGAAGAGCACTTCTGGCTAACATCAAAGATTGAAACAATACTAATTTCATGAACTTTAATTGTACTTTGACTTAGGAATGAACCCCATTCCTGTTAATGGTATTAGAAACCAAAAAAAAAAAATACTTGAGAAATTAAAAAAGTCAGAAAAGCATATATTCTCCCCAATCACATACCCATTAAAGATGGACCCTGCTGTTATATGTACCAAAAAACATTCGTGCTATATCATTTAATAGACATGACCTTGCTGTATCAGTTTATCTGTAAGGAGACCCTCCTTAGTTAGTTGTAATTTACTCTTCCGGTGTCACCTTGTGTCAGGACAAACTCTTCACAGTTGCTGCTGTTGTGAGTTCCTTTTACGACAAATGTTTGTTTTATATATCTCTGTGCAGAACAGGTGCTATATCTTTGCTGTTTTATTTTTGTGTTGTAGACTTGCAAGGAACCACCACGAACCACCATGAACAAAAAACGATTTATTAGGAGAGAGAACAAGCGCTTTCACGCACTAACCTAGTGCGCTTCCTCAGGTTACATTACAGAAGGCTAAGCCTTGTCTTTATATACAAAATATCCACCCTAATTAAACAATTAAATCAAACAATTGAATATGTTTGTCAGTATTTAAAAGGATAGCCAGATTTTTTAAAAACCATCGGTGTTGTTCCTAGTAGTTCCAAAAAAACATACACTTAATACTAGATATACGCATAAGATATTTTGAAAGCAAACCTGGCAGTCTCTATATCACTAGATTAGTTACATATTATTAAAAATTCATAAAGCCATATATATCGGAATAGCAGTCTAATTGCATACAAAGCCATTTATGAAAGATTACACATGTATAAATAAATAGCGATAATCCATATGCAATGTACAAAAAGCAAATAAATAGTTGGTCATGAACTACATGATAAATAAACCAAAATTTACATAAAATGTTGCACAAGATGTATGCAAGTAGTATGAGGCGAGAAGCAAGTGAAAAAGGGGGAAAAAGATAAAAAAATATAAAAAGGGACAAATAAGAGAAAAGAGAGGTAAAACGAGAAAAACGAAAAATAATGGGAAGAAGGGGGGGGGAGGAAAGGAAGGAAGGAGGTGAGATGAGTTAAAAGAAAAGGGAGCGAACAAGAAAAATGGATAAGGTAAGAAAAGAAACCAAGGACAAGAAGTCATATAGCTCATCATAATGTGATGGATGACTACATCAATTATATCATTTAAAAACATGAACAACAATATTGATATTAAAATAATTTCATATATTACCCAATAGGGCAGGTCTGATACTTAACGCTGAGTTCAAGCCTGGTTCTATGTGTGCCCTAAGGTTAAGAATCCATTTTAACTCATTCAGTTCAAGAGCACCTACCATATCTCCTTCTCTCCTGTTGCAATATAGCAACTGCAAAACCCTAAACTTAAAAATATGTAACGGAAACTGTTGGCAGTGTCTGGCTAACACATTGGTGGTATTTCCTTTTCTGATATCGTACACATGGTTATAAATGCGGTCCTTAAACCTACGCGTAGTCAGTTAGTTGTAATTTACTCTTCCGGTGTCACCTTGTGTCAGGACAAACTCTTCACAGTTGCTGCTGTTGTGAGTTCCTTTTACGACAAATGTTTGTTTTATATATCTCTGTGCAGAACAGGTGCTATATCTTTGCTGTTTTATTTTAATATGTGCTTCCTAGTGTTTTCGGTGGACTGGTGAACTTTTGAGATAGGCAACACTGCTCTAGTGTAGTGTGATGTTGTTTTGCTTTCTGCTGAGTGGTGTGCATGCCCTGAAATGCAGGTGCTTTGGAGAGAAAAACAGACAGAGAGAAAGGAAGCACGTCTTTGTTGTAGGCCCACAGCGGATGATTTCCCCACAGATCAGTTGATATGTTAAGATCATAGAAGTTTTTTCTTTGCTTAATGAGGTATCCTAAACTCTAGTATTACAGTGGATATCCTGCATGATATTTTTTTTTGGTATAATGTAAGACCATCTGTTTGCGAATATGATGTCCACACCTGTTTTTCTGAATAACAGAGAACATTTCATGAATCACTTGCATTAAGCAACTGTTTTTCTGCTTTGTACTGCAGGGCTGTCATTCCAGGACTTTTACCAGCGCTGTCGAGAGGGATTTCTTGTAAACAGTGACCTTACCCTTCGGGCACAGCTCACAGAGTTCAGAGACCATAAGCTGATACGCACTAAAAAAGTGAGTTCGAGACTTTGCCAATTTTTTTTACTACATGTCTGATTGTTGGCTTTGACTCACTGTCAGATTTACTGTCTTAGGCAAGTGATCTTTACTTTATCCTAAGTTCAAGTCCATGTTTTTGTTGCAAGTTTCCATCCATAACTATGGCTTTACAGGTACTTAACTTCATAACTAAATGGTGTAAAACGAACAAGCCCCATTTTCCTTCCAATATGATATTTCCATAGGTCCTTCCCTGTAGTTCTTCATAGTGTCACCCAGCAGTGGGCTGTCTGCTATTCAACTGTTTAACATAATGCAGATAAGTTCCTTTTAATGAAAGGAGGGGAATACATGCCTGTGTATTAACTAAGAATAATCTGGAAATAATCACAGTAAATGAAACATCTTATGCAATTTAAAACAAACCAAAAGAACCAAAACGACTACAGAAAGAAAAAGAATTGAGACAAAACAACTATCTCCGCTATGTGAGACAATACAAGTGAAACAGGACCTGGTCAAGTATCACAAAATTTATTCCAACACGAACAAGCACAAAAAAACAATTTTTTTTGTGCTTGTTCATGTTGGAATAAATTTTGTGATACTTGACCGGGTCCTGTTTCAATCTTATGCAATTTTGTACATGTATAAAATGTAGAGTAGCTGAGGTGAGGCATAAAGTTGGTGCAAAGAGGATGAAGATCAGAGAATCCTGCCTCCTTCAGTAGTTGAAAGACCGAATGCATATATCAGTTACTGCCAGGAGGGAGCCGTCTTTCTAAGAGGTTCTTCGCTATGATGATGTACTGCCTGCTGTTTGCTTTAGTTTGTAGCAGTAGTCCTTTCTTCTTGGTAGGTGTGTTCAGTAGAAGGCCTAAACCAGGAAATTGATGTTTATGTCCACTTCAACTCTGGCTCAGACTGATAGCATGTGACAGGACAATGACCATGATGTGTACTTTGAGTAAAAATGTAGGGGACAAAAAATTATTAAATGTAGCATCTTTGCATATGCTCTTCCTTTTTCTTTCCCAGGACATACCATTCTATAAAAACATTATTTTTTAGTCTACAATTGTCAGTGGCTGCCCACCTAAACTTTGCTGTCTTGTGTAGAAATAAATTAGTCCTTCAGTCATTATGTATACAAAACTTGTGACATTCAACGTTATTCTAACACAAATCATTTGCATGTGCAGTTTTCGATTAAATATGAATATCTACACTCATCTGATACATACATTGTTTTACATAAAATTTTCCTGCCGTATTTTTACATGTTAATACATTCCTATAAATCCTTAAGTCCCATTAGATTTTTTGCATGAATAAACTAGATATGGACTTTAATTATTTTTTAGTTACTTCTGGCTTGCCCTCATGACCAAATCTACAAAGGGAGACACAAGTAACTCCAATGTAACCCACACTGAGAGAGTTTTTGTATTATGTATTTTGGAGGAAATATTTACGTAATTAACTTTGAAGATGTAGGTGGTGCATTAGTTACCCCTTGGCTTCCGGATGTTGAATTAGGCCATGACAACAAAGCTGAAATGTTTTAATGAAGGTACGAGTGGATAAGTACTGCACAACCTACATCTCCAGAACTGATTATTGCTGTTATACCTTGACCAAACTATTCTTTTCTGTTTATGTTCTGCTTAAAAGACAAACCCACCACCGTAAATAGCACAAGTAACCAAAAACTGAGGGTAATGTTACTCAACACCAGAAGTCTAAACCTCAGAATGCATGCACTCGAGGCACTCCTCAGTATGGAGAACATCGATAACTGTGCAGTAACAGAAACCTGGTTTAAGGCTCTAAAGAGCACCCAAGCACTACCAGGCTATAATATAACTCATACCATACTTTTCTGCCACAGAACCCGGACCGAAACTCAAAAGGCGGGGGTGTATCCATATTCATCGAGGATACCCACACCTTCAGGTTAGTGGTGCAGCACAATGCCTCAGAGATCATCCATGTGCAACTAACAATGGGGCAAAACTATTATTCAAATTGTAGCTTGCTACAGATCACCCACCATGACCCAGGACCCCCATTCTGCGTTTCTGGAGACACGGGAAAATATGAAGGTCCTACCAAACACCCTAATATTGGGTGATTTCAATTACCCAAACATTAACTGGGAGAACTACTCAAGTACTAACTTGCCCAACGCTTCCTAGAATTTATAAACTTGAATGCCCTGGATCAACTGGTCAAAACCCACACCAGAGGTGACAACATATTGGATCTGGTCATCACCAACATGGGCGACTGGTGTTCCACACTGGAGGTCAACCCCTCACTGGTTAGATCAGACCATAGACTAATCACTCTGGATATCCACATTCCGCCCCCACCCCCAATCAAGGAAACCACTGTGAAAAACTTTTCAAAAGCAAACTTCACGTTACTTAAGACCAAGGTTTAAAGGTTTACAGCCCCCATGCTAAAGGACAACGCTGTCCAAGCTGCTGAATCCCTTACAAAGGCACTGTATGAGCACCTGCAAGAATGCATGGATCGTGCTATCCCAAGCAAAACCAAGACTGACTCTTCCAAGAAAAGGAACCCAGTCTGATGGACCCCTGCCATAAACAAGCTATACAGTAGAAGGAGAAAACTAGTACAGAAAAGAGTAAAATCCCAAGAAGGAAAGACATCCCTGATCAGTGAGATTGTCTATAATACCAGAATGAGGAATGGTGTCGAAGGTCTTAGCGAGGTCAAGGTAGGCTGTGTGTACCACCTTTCCCTCGTCTATAGCCTTGGTAACTGTTTCAAAGAAGTCCACCAGGTTTAGGAGGCATGATCTGCCCTTAAAGCCGGACTGGGTAGGGTCCAGTGTTTGGAGGTTCTCAATGTCTCTGGTAATGAGTTCCATGATGATGCGCTCCATAGCCTTGCAGACCAAGTTAGTCAGGCTTATAGGGCGATAGTTCCCGGGGTCCGTTGTGGCTCCACCTTTGTGGAGCGGAATAACCCTTGCTGTGCGCCACTCTATGGGTATGTAGCCTGTGGAGAGACTGAGTTTGAACAGTGTGTTTAGGTGAGGGGTTAACTCGTCTTTGAGCTTGTGTAGGACGCAGCCTGAGACACCATCCGGTCCCATTGATGCTGTGTTTTTGGCTTTGGAGAGGGCTGTTTTAACCTGAGTTTCTGTGATTTCAGGGACTCTACATTCTTCTGGTATGGTTATGGGCCCTTTTAGGGGTGAAATGGGGGTGATGTTTGCGCTGAACCTGTCTGCCAGAATGTTGGCGATATCAGTCGGTTCAGTGTATTTTGTGCCATTCTGCACTAACTCCGAGCAGATCTGAGCATTAGTACATACGCAGTAGTCCCCTAAATACAGAAAATGTAATAAGGGATCTGGGGACCCAAGTAGATAGTAATTTCTCCTTTGATAATCATATTGCCAAGGTGGTTAGAAAATCTTTCTATGTGGCCCACCTAATCACAAAAGGGTTCGCATCTAGAACAAAAGGTTATTGTGCCCCTCTACTCATCAAACCCATCATAGAGTAGAACGCCCTATTTGGGATGTACCTTACAAGACACCTGCAACAGGTGGAAAGACCACAGAAGTACCTCACCAAGAGGATTACTGGCCTCAAACAGATACCCTATGCAGCTCGACTGAAGAAACTCCAGCTGAACTCGGTTGCATACTGCTTACTTAGAGGTGATATCTGCCTGACATACAAGTCATACAAGGCCATGTCCAACCCACAATTGATGGACATGCTCCACCTAAAGAAAAACAAATCCCTGACAGCCTTACGCTCTAGGGATCTAAACCTCAACACAACAATAAATAGGACATGCTGGAGGGATAGATTCCTGTCCCAGAGACTTCCCATACTTTGGAACATGATTCCAATCTACATTAGGCAGAGCCCCTCACTAATGCGCTTCAAGAGAAACCTTGACGAGTAGATGGGAAACAGAAAATTTACCCCAGGGATCACAGCAGTGGCTCTGCTGGACAGAGGCACTGGAAACTAATGGCTCTGCTGAGCAGAGGCACAGGGAACTAATCTAAGGGGGCGGCAAAAGCCAACGCATTCTGGCTAGGCTTATAGATGCCATCGGGCAGATAGCCTAGTACTTACCTATGAACTTTTGTAACTTTCATGTATGTAAATGCACTTAAGTAGTTCTGTGACAAAGTCCATACAGAGAAGCAGAACATCACATTACCAGCTGTAACAAATGGCTGTATAAGTTCACACCTGCTCCCACTAATTTATAGGCAATGATAGGGAATATCCCTGCTAAGATTATACTAAATTTCTGTGTGCCTCAGAGATGTAAGGTCAAACATGCAGTTGTACAGTCTCACAAGCAGTATATTCAAATCTTGAGTTTTGTCCTAGAGCGAAGTCCAATGTGCACACTTTGAATGTAAAGTAAACACTGTCACGTAATATTTGTTGCCTGTGCTTAAATGTGCCGGTTACTGTATGTGCTGTATGGCTTTAATTATGATCGAAAAATTTCCTATTTCCATAGGCATGTAACTCTGGGGGACAATGCTTTTTTAACCTGGAATAACATTTCAGGGAGCACTAAGCTTTAAGTACTGCAAATGTTTGCATATTTTCACTTTTTAACAACTGTGATGCATTTTGTTTTGAAAGCACCAATTCATTCTGCACAGTTCACTTTTCTGTACTCTGTTCATTTTACATATTGCAAAATTTACTGAAAACAACAGTCTTTTTAAAAAAAACAATAATAATGTCAGTCTTTTTTAAAAAAAAAATAATAATTTCAGTTGGCTCGACTTAATGTAGTTTTTTCTGCATTTTCACATTTCCATTGAAGACAGTTGCAAGCTTTAATCAGTCTGTCACACATGTTTGGATCAGTCATACAGCTTTTTTATGAGATTTTGTATGCCCAATCTTTGATAACAATTCATAGATTAGTATTAGGCTAACTGCCCTTGCAAGTCATTTTAAGCCTAGCCAATTATTCCTTGTGAGACTCAAACCCTGCACCTTGTGTTTACAAGGCAAACACCTTAACCATTAGGCCACCTTCCTAATATGTGGATATTGAATTATATACAAATGTTGCATTCTGGTTGGGTGGCTGGCTGTATTAACTACTTTCCTCATATGCATGCTTATCAGAACAGTACAATTTGCAGAACATATTTGTATGTATAGCTTTGAAAACCTGCACCCACAGTTACACAACATAAAATCAAATGTACAGCTCTTAACACTTAAACATTCCTTCCCATAGCTGTCAATCTTTCATGTTCAGAATGTGCAAAACTACCCGTCATTATGTGAAACAAATGGACAAAATGTGGAACGTATACTAAGAGTTTAGCTTCAACTAGGAAGCCTACAGGAGGGTTAAATGTGTCACTTTGTACTTATTAATTCATCAAAAGAACTTTTTATATTTTTTATTTATTTATTTTCCGGGGTAAGAGCATTAATCTCCATAGACCTTTTTCAGACTCAGCCTAGGTGCGCTGTCTGGTTAACTGACTTCCTCAGAGTCACACAGTTACGCAATATTTTTCAGTGTTATTTACCATGGATATCCATTAAAAAAATCCTATCACTGAATGAGTGATAAACATGTGGAACTGCAATGAATATGGACTTTTTAAAGCCTGAAAATGAGGAACAATTTTCACAGTGAGGTACATTTAAGAGGCATTTCCTTCCTATGCAGTTTTGCAGTATCACTGCTATATACAAATGAGTCAGATTTCTGTACCAGTAAATTTATTCAGGAGGGGCAGAAGTTATCGCTGTGTGTGTTGATACTTCTTATTCTAAAAATGCTAGCAAAATAAATGTTACGTAGTCACTCATAGTAAAATGAAAGGCTTTTAGTACAGAAGTAACCAACCTACAGACATCTGTGTCAACTTGGAGTAAAGAGAGTGATTTGGACACCACTCTTAGGAGTTATCCCCATGTTGGGCCTTGAATTCAGCCAAGGCCTTGCAGAGCGTCTGCTATAAAGATAGCAAGTTCTTTGAAATGTACAGCCATGATGAAATGATTCCGTACAAAGTCAATGGTCATTTGGCTGCAACTGCCTAGACCTCATGCTGCTGCACTGAATTTACTATAAGAAGCAGCATGTGAGCAGCCTTTTGTATGTAACAGTTTTTCTCATGGAGTAGTTGTATTTTGAATGTTGGAAAGAGAGAAGAATTTCTGGGATAGAAATGCAGCTACCAATACTGTATGCATGCCATGTTCTGTAAGTGCTGTCCAATGTCTGTGTTAGGCGAAGTTTCTGATAGACATTTTTTCAAATGCAAGGCCTTTGTTCAGAAGGCTATGAGAAATTTTGTCAGCCTGACCCAGTTATTGATTGGCTTATTAAAAGTAGTCTGTGACGTGTGTCCCATTCATCCATTCGTGGGGAGTTGCATCTGTCTCCTGTAGCAGCCCCATGAAGTGCTGATGCCATCCACAAAGTTTAGTAAGGAGTGGAAGTAGATTTCCAGGCTTTTCTTGTATATCACAAATGCGTTTATTTTCCATTAATTATACATATTGCTGTTATGTTGCTGTACATAACAAAGTGGTTCTATGTTGTCTTAATGTACCTGAGTATAGATATGTGGAATAAAACTCACTGTATACAAAGACTGAAAGTGTGATCTGCAAGGATGAAAAATTGCTGAAATGCCAAATCAACTTGAAGCCCTTGTGTAGTATTTTCATTTATGTAAAATGTATTACTAAGAAAATGAAGGGGAACATTTCAGCATAGTACCCTTATATTTAGCTGAAGTTGAGGATGCAATGAATTTGTGAAGTACCTGTTGGCTTTCGCTGCTTAAAATAACATACGATTTCTGGTATTATAACAAGGGGCAAAGTCCCCATCTACCCACCAGGCCAGCTCTTTTCAGTTCAGGAAGCATTTGGGATGTGACTGCTTTATTTTTCTATAAGCTAAAACTCCTTCCACTTTGTTGCAAGTATTGCTTTTAGTTCACTCATGTGGGATAGTGCCCTGTTAAGCGTCTTTCAGCTAATAACAGAGACGCACATTATTCACTGGACAGCAGTACGTTAATTGAAGGGCTGTATGAGGGCTCAGTATAAGGTTGCTGCTTCACAGCTTCAAGAACCAGTGTTCATTCCTAACTTCCACTGACTGTCTGTAATTTGCGTATTCTTACTTTGTTTGCATGGTTTTCCTCCTGGCACTGAGGTTTCATCTCATTTTCCAAAAATCATGCTGGTTGGTTGGCTGACTGCATTAAATTGTCTGTATATCATATTTATCCTTGCAGTTGGGCAAGTGTCATTGCTGAGAAGAGTCTGTGGGCCAGCCCACTTACCATTTAACAAATGTTAAATAAAATAAATTAATAGTCAAGTTAAAGTAAAACAGTAGTATTTCAAAAATATTCATTAGCCATCTAATAGGCTGTACTTTTGATTTTTCTGGAAGTTTAGCAAGGAGAGAGACGATTGCAGTTGTAAGCAGCTGATGAGCTTCAAGCGTTACATTAGTTCTTGGTCACCTCTGAAAACAGACTTCATAGTGGATTTACTAATTTAACAAAAAGGAAATTATAATGCACTATATTTTCTGAGGTGAATGTAGTTTGTGCTGGGGACAGGTGTTTATACTGCAGGAAGAGTAACAGATTTTGGAATCTAGCACTGGAGTACAGTAAGTTGGCACAATGGGCATGCTTCAGGGAGTTATTTTTTTTTGTTCTCATTTGTTTTTCTCTTCTTTGAATTACTGTTCTGTACACGTCTCATTAGTTTGCTTTGTATATCTGATTACTTTAAATCTTGTATGTTTTTTCCATGTAAAATTTGCATAGTTGTGGCAAGTACTATGCATTAAATTTTCTAGACAGCTGTAGTAATTAGACTATTCTTATTATTCAGGAAGTATATTAATACAAATCATTTTGTTCCACCAGTATTGTAAGAATGAGCGATATTAATTTAAAATGTACCCTGATTCCAAGCCTTTGTTCCTCAGTATTTTGGAGTTTGAGAGCTGTGGCACCTTCTCATTATTTAGATAACAGCAGTTGGGATAGAGACCCACCTGTGGTTCAGGCATCAAGGTCTGATTAGTATCCTCTACACTGGAAGAGCCAGGCAGGGAAGGGAGAGGAGTGAAGGAATCATGGCTTTGCTTGCCTTTCATGGCGTGTGATGGGGAAGGTTGAATATATTCTGGGTGGGGTGAGGGTAAATTGGGTGGTGTGTTCTTGTTAGTGGAGTCCTGAGAGACAACAGCTTGTGCTTTGGGTAGAGGGTCAAGGCTGCTTGGAGGGAGCACTCTTTGCAGAAATGCAAGAACATCCTCCATTAGCCCATTGTCCTCCCTTTCCTTCACTGGGTTATATGGGGGGAGTAAGGGCATTTAAAAAATGGAAAAATCTTCAAACTATCCCTCATGGCTCTCAGTGATGGCCCTTCCCAGCAAGCTCCACTAATCTCTCCAGCTTCTACATTTCCCTTTGTTAACACTGAGCAAGGTATGTAGCATCATTCTACAGGTGTTGGTGTAGCGATGTTACCAAATTTTCCTCTTCAATAGAGGCTATGCACAAAATGTATTTCTCGCATGCTTAGCTTTGCATTCAGTTAATCATGACATTGTGTAATTCTTTGAGTGAGTTGCAGTTGTGCTGTGTGAAATTTAAATTCTTATTAAATGCAAAGTACGAATGAGTGAATAAACAAATGTGAACATGTATATACTGAAGACAGCTGTGGGCTTTTGTTTGTAACTTGTATTAAAACTAGGAAGAATGAAAAAAGCTGAAGATGTGGACTGAAGTGTATAGAAGTATTTTTATATCTGTGCCAGACTTTCATGCAGTAACCAAATGTGTATCAGTGCACTTTTTCAACAGAATGCATAGACATCAGCTGAGGTTGCTACATTTGGCATGTAGCGCCTTCCATGAGGTGCAGCAAATTCAGTGCAGAGTATGTTAAGTGCTGAGGTGCAGAGGGTAGTGCCTCTTAATCTATAGCATGTGGGATGGCGTTGACACCTCAATTAAAAAAGTGCTGAGGTGCAGATGGTAGTGCCTCTTAATCTATAGCATGTGGGATAGCGTTGACACCTCAATTAAAAAAGATGGTATTTTGTTATTGATTTATAGTCATGTCACTTATCCTTTGCCATGAATTTCATTTGCATGATGTTTGTGGAAATGTGGCTTTTGTGGGAGCCTTTTTTGTATTTGTAATGTATGTTTGCTTGGGAATTCTTTCATACAACTGACATTGTGTAGTTTTTTTTAAATGCCTTACTTTCAGGGCCCCACTGCATTGAGGGAGGAAAATTTTGATGTGTCCTTCTTGTGCTCTGTTTCATCTCTTTGAGGATGAGCCTGCCCCATTGACTCGTGCACATTTTTACTCCCAGACTGACACGAGTGCCTTCAGGTTTCCCAGGTCTTCATTGCTGCTCACAGATGTGGACTTTTTACTTAGTTGGCATTATTGGAAACTTTTCACATTCATTGCCTGAATAAGCACAGTCCTAAGTTTACCTGAAATCATGGATCATGAGTCAGGGTCCACAAAAAAGCTCACCTTCTTGTCTAGGAATGAAGTAGATTGCTAATTGCTGTTAAAAGTGCTGGTTCTTCTACTCTCTGATTCAATAGTAGTGGAAAAAAAAGAAGCCCAAGGCCTACAGCACCCACTGTTTAACACTATAAGTTGAGCTTAGCAAAATCACTGTCAAATAAGCTTGTCCTAAAATCCCTAGCATTTGCATGAAAGGCAGAATGTGAGATCTAGAAATAAAAGCATTGTCCTGGTTCCATTTCAGAGTATATTTCATTCATGATGGTTTATAATTCCTCCATTAAGTTGCCAATCCTGGCTCTCATCCATGGATGAGTGTGAAGTTCACCAGGGAGGTTCGCTGCACAGGCATTCATTCTTGAGAGCAAGACTTTTCATCTGCCAAGTCATGCTCATGCCTCCCAAGTGAGAGAGAAGAAAACCTCTGTATACCTGAGGCATGTTTTTGAGTCTTAGTGCAGGCCATTGATTCACTATTCGTGCTCATTTGTTCATTGGCAAGACTGTCCCGTTTGATCACCCTGCACGTGTTCGTTGGGCATTGGTTTATTCTATCCCCATATTAGACTTCACTTATCCATTGTACAATGGAAAATGTTTTAACATTTACAAGACAGCATTCTACAGCAGTTAAGTTCATTGCGTGCAGCACTGCTGATGTTTATCATGTATTTGGCCAGCAGTGTTCTCATTGTCTGATCTTGCAGCCTGTACTAATGCCTTTCTAGAATGGGCTACAAGCAGGGCTGGCAGTAGCTGGTGGAGGTCTTCCTCTGACTCTTCAACTTTGTCAGTCAGTAGAAACAGAGATCCACCTGGAAAAGACATTGAGGTTCGCCCCTGCCAGATTACAATCATCCTTTGGAAAATTATGAAACCTTCTTTAGTGTGCCTTTCTGATTTTTTTTATTCATTTCCTAAGAAACCTGTTAATGCCTATATTAAAAATAAAGTATACTTGGTTGTCCAGCAGTTTGAGCTTATGAGTGAAAATGAAGTGTTTACTACTTAGAAGCAGATTGCTGATCACTTTTTTAGGCCTTCCATCCCTCCACCCCAAGAATGGAAATTTGTACTTAATAGGTATTCCTAATAAAATTCCTGTATTATTACTTCTGTTTAGTGTTGGTCTACAAATTTTCAACATTAGTCCTCTTTTCCTCTGCACTATGTCAGAGACTATTTGGAGGTTTGATAAAAGGATTCAGACTTCTGTTTTTCACCTGTGAATTCTTGGCTGTCATATTTCCATGGAAAAGCTGTCCATCCTTTAAAGATGTGGAGGTGTGAGAATCTGTAGAGTTCCTTGTAGTCTGTTGTACTTTTAAAATTGCAGAGCTGATGGCCAGGAGTGTGCCTGCCCATCTTAAAGGGTAGCATTGCTCCAACTGTCCTCAGTGTATGAAAGAAGGAAAGAAGTATGCTACATTGTGTTAGTTTCCCTTTAGTTTGGAGACCTCTCTCAGGATGTCAGTGAGACTTCAAAACCAGGTAAGGCTTTGTTTTTTTTCAGATATACAAATCTTTACCCCTTCCCATTTGCTAAGTAGCAGGCCACTTTACCATCTCATGTTTGTGGAAATTACTAAAGAAGACTGATTTATTTGTCTTCTTAGTAGAACTAACTGCCCCCTTTAGGGTTCTTTGTTGGGCTAGCAATTGTTCCAGTTTGCAGTAGCTTGGACTGCCATCAGGAGGTATGAGGTGAATATTATGGAAAGAGGTCAGCATTTCTTGGCCTGTCCTGTCACATTACTTCTGAGTGACCAGTTGATGTCAAAGTTGCTTTAGCAGTTTGACTTTCCTAGGTAAGGGACCAGTAGAATGTCTTAGTGGAATGGAGGAGACGTTCCTATATCCTGTGATAACTAAGAAGGTGATCTTTGGGACGTCCTATCCACTTCTCTTTGTATGTTTTCATCCTTCTTGTCACTTATATGAAGCCTTATATAGCTACATGTCTGGCTTTGATTTCGCTACTTTTATATTTTGGATGACATTGGTAGATAAATTAGATGACTGTTGGCATATCTGCATTTGGAAGCATCTGAAAGGTTTCTAGTAGCCAACATTTTCAATATTAAGAGCCGTTTTGTTTTTTCCTTTCCTCTTTTCCAAGGCTATTACCTCAAGGTGTTCGCTCCAATGAGTACTTCAGCAGTACAGCCTTCTGATGCCCCCCCATTATGTGATTACTTATTTGTGTATATTCATGGCTTTCAGCCATATTATTGGAGATGGTGCTTGCATGGGTTTTGCTTTGAATACTGTCACCTGAGGAACACCATTAAATAGAAAAATCCACCCTGCTACCAGTGCAGTAGCTCTATTTTAGAGGTGCTGTATTGAATTCCATCTTCAGCATTACCTTTTCCCTCCAGGGAAAAAACAGGAGATTATTGTCACTTGGACTGCTTCACAAATGTAAGTTCGAGCATATCTATTTGTACACCTTCTAGGGCTTATAGTGACTTTGATCACTGATGGCTATGAATTGCCTTTAATTGGTCCTGCATTGGACAGATGTTACATTGAGTATCCCTCCCATTGTGGGTTATCCTCTCCAGCCAGCCAACATTTGGCATCTTGCTTCAGTGATGACAATTATCATGGTATCTCTTGCCGACTGCTTAAATGTACTTGTCCCTCTTGCCTGACAGTTTATTTCCACTTGCATGGTTTAGATTTCACTTCTGCATATCACTAGCTTAAACAAGCCTGTATTTTTAAGCCTTTCAATTTTCTTTTTGTGAGAATTCTGAATATGAGAAGAATGGTTGAAGAACACTCGTGGCAGTCTCCCTACAGGACTGGTTTCTTTTTTTTTAGTGTTTAGGAGGACACTGTAGTTTTGCCTTAATTTTTGTTTGTAGGCTTGACTAAGACCATAGTCTTCATAAAGGTAGATCCAGAGCCAGGATCATCATTGACTAGTGAAAGTTTCATTTTCCATGTAGATACGAGGCCTAGGAGATGTACACTCCCAGTTTCCAATGTCCTCCCTTTCTTCCACCTTTACCTCACAGTCTGATCTTGAGGACTGATCCCTTGTCTCTTTGTTTCACAGATTTGAGGCATTTAGGGCCTCCTGCTTCAGCCCATCTGAAGTTTGTTGACTCAAGTCAGAAAGGATCAGAGGGTAAGGCTGCACTAGAATTTTGTGGTCCGGGCTCTTAAAAATTGAGCCAATCTTTGTGGAGACTTGAAGCTGCTGATGCAAGATTTCACTTTTTGATACTTCATTTGCATGCCATTGCCATGAAGGATCTCACCTCCTTTTGCACACCACCCTCTTTGTAATCTCATTTATATGTAGGTCCCATCCAGTCCCAGCTCTCTACATGCACCCACTTGCATGTTCACATGATCTGGCTACCAGAGCTGGAGGGTTTCAGGTGTACATCAGTGCTTGCTTCCTTTCAAAAAGCAGGCGTGGGTTTTTGTTTCTCAAATTGGTGGTTTCCTGTTTGTGAGATGGTACCACCTTTAAGAAGGTTTTGAGGAGCTTGCTTTCTTACCTGGACCTGGGTCTGGGTTTAGACCTTTTCTAGAAGACATCCCATGCAAGTATTTTGATAATCCATCCCTTCAAGTCGGCTCTTGTTGATGTAATCATGTACATTTGCAGGCTGTCATTTTTTACTGCTGTCAGTTGGGCTGAAGCCCAATGCTATCATCAGCAGACTGGAGTGAGACTTCGTCTTATCTTAAGGTTAATTTCTAAGTAGTCGTTTTGGGCATTACATTTCCAGAGCATGCTCCCAGCCTCCGTACAAACAGGCAATGCAGCCAGAGAGTATATTTCTGTACTGTTTGTGTAGGGCCTTCAGGTGTGACTATTATAGTTCCCAGCTTCTAGGGCCTCCTGTTGAAGTGGGTCCTGGCCTTCACTGGAGATCACCCTGTGTCTGCAGTCAAGGTGGATTTTGCCTTCACCATAGCGACTACCATGATAACCCCTTGTATTTATATTCTGGACTGGATGCCTTGGCTGTAATGGCAGGTGTGTCTGTGACAGACAGCATAGCTGTGTTTTCCCCCTTGGTGAACATCCTGTAGAGCCTGTGACAGGTCACTTATTTAAGAGGAGTGTCTCCTTCAAGCAGGAGCTTTTAGTCTCTGCCAAATACCTTCTTAAATAAGTACCTCATTAACTTCCCAGAGGGATTTCTTCTTGTCCAGCTGACATTGTTTGTCTAGGAGGAAAAGAAGGCCCCTTAAATCGTGCAGGGACTGGTGAAATGCCCTTTTACTGGTCTTTTCTGTAGAATCTGAGTTCCTTGTAGCTTTTTTTAACTAAGCACACTGCCCTAGATTAGAGGGTGGGGACAGACGTCCAGGCTTTTGGAGAAGCAGTAGGAGGAGCTCTCTCTCTCTGGGTTCACTGGTGCTGCAGTTTCAGTCCCTCTGTAGGGTCCTGCAAGAGAACTCCAGAGCAGACACAAACTCTGCTGTTCACTGGGTGGCAGAGGATACTATGCCTCTTGAGTGAGGGTGCCTTCCTCTTTCCCTTCTTACTGTTGATCTTGGATCTCTTCAACCCTTGGGAGTCCCTTTTCTATTTTCTTGTAGAGTAATTGGAGGGCTGAGAGATACTTTAAAAGTTTGTCCATTTTTTTCTCATGATGTGTTCTGGGGTATTGTCTGGCTGGTCCCCAGCCTCAGGGAGTTTCAAGCGTTCACTGTCTGTAAGGGCGCAAAGTGAGTGAACCTTTTTTTTGTCCATGAGGACAAACTCAAGCTTCCCCAAGCTTGGGCTTCTTGGACAGGGAAAGGAGATTGTCCATGGCGACTTTCCTGTGCTCCTCAGTGACCGCCGCTTCAGGATGTTTCTTTCACACCAATGTCTTTTGAGCCTCCCACACAAAGACCCATCCATTGACTAGCTGATCCTATGCTAGCCCCTTTCAGCTTGAGATGGTTGCCCCACCTGGGCTTTTTGCACTAGTGCATGTTTCTAGGCTGTGTGAAGTAGTAATATATTGTCACTCTCTTCTCTCCTTCACAGACACTGTGAACAAAGCCTTGGATTCTGGACTAGTAACATCAGTAATTCTATTAGACCTCTCAAAGGCTTTCGACACAGTGTCACATCCCAAGTTACTTCAGCAACTATTAATAGTAAGATACTCTCAATCCACCTTCAAATGGTTCTATAACTACTTAGCTCATAGACAGCAATGTATCAGATGGCAAGGTAGCCTGTCTGAATATCTAGTTAATAAAACAGAAGTCCCTCAAGTGTCTCTTCTTGGGCCTCTCTTTTTTAATATTTTCATAAATAATCTGCATACTGCCTCCCTTCAAAGTACGCTCATCCAATACACAGACTACTCCACCATCATCCCGTCCTCCAAAACCTAAGTATAGCATAAAATGCCTTTATATTCATACAAACCTGGTTAAATGAAGCACAACTTCTACTAAATCCTAAAAAATCTAAGCTTTTGCTATTTTCATCTAAATCAATCTTACAAGACAGCAACATATGCTCACAAGACAGCACAAAAAATTGAAATAGTAACATATGCCAAACTATTAGGCATTACTATAGACCACAAACTTACCTTTGGAAAATGCGTATTTAGTACAATAAAAAAAAACTGTTAATCTTGGCAGACTCTATAGACACAAACTTTACATGGCTAAACCTACCAAAAAGGCACTTGCCAATAGCCTCCTGCTTCCATTTTCACCAACCTCAACCAGTCTCTTAACAATAAACTCCAATCATGCTACCATAAAACTGTCAAATTTACAACTGGCATACATTACCGATCACACCACTGTCAGGCCCTTAATGAATTAAACTGGCTTGAATGCAACACTACCTCAATTCCACCCAGCTAACTCTAGCTCATAAAATAATCTACAGACCAAACATCTGCTCTGCCCTACAGCACATCCTGCAACCATATTCGCTATCCTACAGTCTGCGCACCACTATTAAACTTAGCAAAAGAGACGGTCAGAAACATTACTCCTATACCACTGTTAGGATATGGAATGCCCTTCACCCAGATATCACTCTCCTAGACTCAGGAATGCCCTTCACCCAGATATCACCCTCCTAGACTCATTAAAAACATTCAAACTATCTTTGAAGAAATATTTCCTCAACAGTCAGATCTATTCCTGTGCCCAAAATTATAGGCCACCATAAATTATCATATATGTTTCTTTTTTCTTCCTATCCCCCTGTTTTCTTTTTCTCTGTCTTCCTACCAACCTCATCACTAAGAAATATACTACTTCTCTTTCTCTCTTCTCTTTTCAGCCACTATTCTAATATAACTTTTTTCCCACACCACATTTCCATTTTATATTTTTTACCTTCCATGTCTAATACCTAAATGCCTTAACACCCCCTTACTTTTCTTTTCCTATTTACTGTTGCACTACTACTTCCTGCCTCCTTCTCTCAAACCTTTACAATTCAGTTGTTCCTAACTACGTTATCAATTCAGAAGTTCTTTTGAATACACCTTGATAAATCGTATTTTAATTTTTGGCACATTGTGCCTAATATGTGTATATAGCAACTCTGTCAGTTGTTGTCATTTGTATATGTATATAGTAGCTCTCTCAATTTTATTAACACCTGTCGTACTTCTTCTTCTTTCGGCTTTTCCCAGTTAGGGGTCGCCACAGTGGATCACCTGTCCGCTCATGACTGGCAGTGGAGTTTTACAGTGTCGAGTTGCCAGCCCGGCACCCAGCCTTCCACAGAAGACACACGCACTCACACCTAGGGCCAATTTAGAGTGTCCAATCCACCTGCAGCATGTCTTTGGGATGTGGGAGGAAACCAGAGTACCCGGAGGAAACCCACGCGGCCAGAGGGAGGACATGCAAACTCCACACCGAAGGCACCCCAGCCAAGGATCGAACCGGTGAACCTCTTGTTGTGAGGCGACACTGCTAACCACTGCACCACTGTGGCTACCCTATTAACACCTGTTGTACTACTTAACCTATATAATTTGCTTTGTTAAAATAGTTTTATGCCTTTAACTATGTATATTTTTTAGCAGTGGAACTTTTCTTCCCGGGCCTCCACTGAAAATGGTACCTTTCATCCTAATTGGGCTTGAGGCATGGAGGATTTTGAGGAGGGATGCTTTCTTTCCCTTTCCACATGCTGACACCTCCATGTCAGGTGTAAGAGGTAAACTAGGTTTGATGGAGGAGAGTCAGTTGAGCTGAGGCAAATTTCCCTATAAGGTCATCCCATCCACTCACTTTAGGAGTGGCAGATGGTTTTAAGGTGGCTGCTTATTAGCCTTCTTCTCCGTGGGCATTTGACCTTATTCTAGGTCTTGCCTTGGTCTGGGCCTTTTGAGTTGATCCTTCCTCATTCTGAAGGAGGAGTCCATGTCATGTCTCCAAGGAGAGTGTATGTCTTCCCTCTTATCTTCCAACCTTTTCATGGGAATCCCTTGCTCCAAGAAAGGCTCTGGCTGAAATTTTGATTTGGGTGAATGGGCATATGTCCCATTTCTTCCTAGGCTGTACAAACATCTGGGTGGATGGATGAGTGCTCTTGTTCTAATGGCCTACTTAACTGAATAAACTACTTGAAACTTCAACAAGGTGTCTTTATTCCCTCCCACAGGGAGGGTATCAGAGAGAGTGTCTCCTAGATATGCTAGCTAAAGTGATTTTATGTAGATGAATCCTTTGTGATATGTAAAATAAACTCGACTACAATTAATTGCATAAATCCCATCCTTATTAGCTGTGGTATATCTACCCAAAACTTGAAATCTTTTTCCATTAATCCTACTAAATGCAAGAGCAATCTCATTACAGCCTGAGCATCCAGAGCAAGAAAAGGCACTCCCTGCTTACCTGCACAAGGTTATTTAAAATAACTCATTGTAAGCCCATCATACAGGCTTCTGCCTCTGTAATATGATATCTTAGGAACTGTGCCTGCCAAGTTATGTAAACAGGGTCATCCAGTAATGGGCCACACAGCCTTTTCACTTGTTTCATTATTTCTGACAAAAGATTTTGTTTTCACATTATATAATCAGTTGTAATACTCTTGTTCAGTCTTTTAATGTTATTACCATGACATTCCAAGGGCTGCACAGCCTTCCAGTATGCTGAATCTGCCACTGACAGATCAGAATCTCTTTCTGAATAAGTATTTCCTTCACTTTCACTGCTTCCTTTAAAAAGCTTCCGTCTTCGAGTAGTCTCCTTAGGGGAAAAGGCAGTGGAGTCAGTGGAACAGTTACTTTGCTCCGCCATGATTAATAATAATGAGAATTGCCTGCCTAAGACTGGCCCTACTATCAGAGGCAAGGGAAAGACAAATCAGTGTTAAGAAGGGCCAGTATAAGGGAAGAAAATGGCAGTGAGGCTATAGGGGGAAGCCTTTGGGCCCCAGGACTCTATACTCCTAGGGAGCAGCCATAACCACATGAAACATCTCATCCGCACACCATTCCCAAAAAAAAAGACATCACCTTAGCATTGCCCCTACCATAGTAGGAAGAGTGATCTAGTGCATATGAAAAATGAAATTGCATCACAAAAGACAAATGGGTGCTGCAGAAAATATTCCAGGGATACAGACTACAGTTACCAAAATCAAACAGTCATTTCACCTATACCAGGCTCTCAAGTGCATGTGGTCCCTCCCATCCTGAAAAAGCTTTTACAGCTAGTAGCCATCGAACCTGTACTGGAATAGGGTGGGCTCTACTGAAGATTTGTCCTAATATCCCAAATGGAGTCCATGGAGGCCCAGCTTGGACTTGTGGAGGTTAAACACCTGTCTCAAGGTTCCAGAATTCAAGCCCTGCTACCACTACTCTTCCCTCAAACTTTGATTGTTAAACTTTATTTCAAGGATGCCTATCTTCATATAACCATACCCTGGGAACACAGTCACTTTCTCATATTCAAGGCTTTGAGCTTCCATAAGCAGTTTATCTCCTTACCCTTTGGATTGGCTACTACACCCATGTTTTGTTTTATAAAGTGCCTATCTCCAGTAATTGCGTATTGTAGAATTAAAGGCATTCACATTTACTTCTACCTAGATGATCACCTCATTTAGGCAGTATTTCAGAAGGAAATAAATAGAGCTTTGCATTTCACCTTGCACTGTTTTCAAAACTGAAGGTTTTCCTTCTGCATCCTTAAGTCAAATCTCTCCTTGTTCAAGAAATTGGCATTCTTTGATTCCTTAATGGATTCCACCAAACAGAAGCCTATCTCTGTCTACACAAGTGGAATCTCTGATTCAATACTTAAAAGAAGATGACACTCGAAACAATGGTTGCAGCCAGGGAATTCCTGAGGGCAATGAGATTTCATGACCACTACAGTTTTGATTGTTCTCTAGGACAGAATGCATATGAACTTCAGTGGTACCTGAGAAGTACCTGAAACCAGCATTCATAGTCCCTGGAGGTTGTGATCCTTTTACTACTTTGCATATCTGAAGCATCTTAGCAGCATAATATCTTCACCAACTTACTCTGTTCCTCTTGCCCTCAGTCTACCATAGTCCAGTATGCGGATGACTCTACAGTCATTACTATTGCCAACTCACCGTCTGAACTCCTGTCAGCTACCCAGTCATCCCTTAACTCAGTAGAGACATGGCTCTCAAGTAACCAACTCATCTTCAACCCAAAAAAGACAAAATTGCTACTCTTTCTTCAAAAAAATGTCAACTACATCAAATCGTCCTTCTCCATATGTCCCTAAACAGTATTCCTATTGAGGTTGGAACCAGCACAAAACTACTTGGTGTTACCACTGATGAGCCACTAAAATGTAATCTGCAAATAAATAATTGTATCAGAAAAAACTATCAGAAACTAGAACTCCTGTATAGAAATTAAAAATTCCTAACCACTGAAGCCAGGATTACTCTTTCGCATGCTTACCTACTACCTTGCTTAACATATTGTTCCCAAATACTCACAAATCTAAACTCCTCTCTACTTACAAAGCTAGAGTCAACTTGCAACAAGATAGCAAGATTCGCAACTCAACAACCCTGTAAATCCCACCACTGTCCATCCCTAAAATACTTGAAATGGCTTGAACTGCTGCACCTGCTTGTCCATTCACAGCTCCAAATCATACACTCCATTCTATATCAACCAGCTTTCTGTCCAGCTCTACCATCCCTCATCTCCCACTATTCCCCTACAAAACTTCTCCGAAGTTCATCCCAAGACCTATTAAAGGTCTACAAACCCAAGTTAAAAACGGGGTACAACACTTATAGCTACCACCCCTCTGTTGCATGGAACAAACTCCCACTTGAAATCAGGACCCTCACAAACCCTAAACAATTTAAATCAGCCACCAAAGAATATATTAAAAAGAATTGGATCTGCCACTGTACTCACCCTCTGACTACATCCATCTTAAATGGCAACCATCTATGCCCTTTACTCCTTACTCTCCTCCCCTACATTAACCCCATCTCCCTGGCTTGGCTTACTCTATTTCCATCCCCTCTAGCTACCTCTAAACTCTCTTCCTTATCTCCACATCTACAAATACCTCTGGAGCTGTTAGCTCTGTTAATGTAAAACATAGCATAAATACCCTACTGCCTATCTTATTTTTATGTAACTTCCCATGCTTCTGCCATTATCTCCCTGTCTTTCAAGACCTAAAAACTTTGGTGACTACTGAATGTGCTTGCTCTTATTGTTATCCCCTTTTGTCCTAAGACTTGTAAACTTTTTGTGACTACTGAATGTGCTTTTAATTTACCATGTTACTTTATATTATGTTTAAATCGCTGAACCATGTTATTCTGTGTTATGTTAAAATATTGAACTATTTGGACATTTTCTTCCTGGGCCTCCTCTGAAAAAGGGCTTTAGCTTAGTCTGACATTCCCGGTCAACAAATGTAAAATAAAAATAAATAAATAAAAATAAGAATGGTGATTCAGACAGTTCAGGGAGAATGAAGGTACCATTCAACAAGAACCCCAAATTAAAGCACTAGCCACAAATGCTTCAGACATAGCTTGGGCAGCACACTCGGAAGGCCTGAAGGTGCAAGAGGTTGAGGATGACGTTCAGAGTAAAAGCATGTAAATGTAAAGGAGATGTTGCCCTTGTACAGGTAATCTGAGCCTTAATGTCCATCTGGAATAAAGAAGTTTTGCAACTGACAACAGACAACATTAATGTGATACATTGAGGTGGGGGGGATGTCCTAGCCTATCCTATTCTATCCCTTGGGCAGGCTAGCAGTGACTTCCTATAGTGTAGTTCTTCAGTCCCGGCTAACCTTTCTTCAAATTGTTCATGGAGGAGTGTTCCTAAAATAGACCTGTTTGCCTCTCTGAGCATCTGACAGTTTAGGAAGGTCTGATCGCAAGCATCAGACCAAGAATCTTCAGTGGTGAATATCTTCAAATAAACAGGTCTTTTTCTGTATGCATTCTGTTTAGTCCCCTTTCTCCCCAGGGCAATCCAAAAAGCAAGGGAATAAGGGATAAGGATGCTGTGTAAAGCACCCTTCTGATCCAGGCAGCATTGGTTCTCCCTCTTTATTTCGATTTCCTGTGTGAATCCTTACAATGCTGCCTTTGTCAATTGATCTCCTATCTCAGGATATGGGGACCCTGATACAGTCCAACCTGGATTTGTAGTAAGGACTGCTGCAATGGTGAGATCGTTGGAGCATGTACTGTTATAAGCTGTTACTCTGTTGTATTCCTGCAACACATGAGCATGACTGTACGTGCGTACACATAGACACACACACACACACACACACACACACACACACACACACACACACACACACACACACACACACACACAGTCTCTCTCACTCTCTCTCTCCTAATTGTTATCTGCCAGATCTTGCAGCCTATCCCTCCTCAGTCTTCTGTTACATTCTAAGCACCTTCCAGCTGCCCCCCCCCCCCCCCGAGTCCCATGAACATGGCGTTCTTTTTGTGGGGATGTTCATTTTAAAGTTCAGTGAATGCACAGAGAAGAGAACTGGACAGTCCATTATTGCACCCTTCTGACAGCAGTGGAAGCCTTTTTGTTTATGTTGTACCCATAGCTACACCCCACATCCAGTGTGTGATAATGTCAGTGTGGATCTTCTTCATAGATGAACAGCAGATTCGTGTTTCTCAGTTTTGAGACTACCTTCCCCAGTCTTCACATGTAACTGTAATGTGATAAACTTTTCTTTTCCAGCTGTAGTGTGATAACCATTTCCTTTCCAAAATTAGTGTGAGAACTGAATCCCATCCCTGATCCTAGGCTAGGTAAGACAGTAAAATGCCACACTGTCTTTTTTATCCAGCTGACTCCAGAGAGACTGTGTATGCTAATCAGTCCCAGATGCCTGGATCGCATTTCAGGGTTTCTTCCCTCTGAAGCAGGGAATTCTGTCTGTCAGTTGTTTTTGTTGCTTTCCCTTCACCTTGCAGCAGACCATCTGCTGCCACTAGTGCCTTTCCTTATTTACTGGGTTTATGGGGCTCTTCTGTCAACCCCAGGACTTGGTCTGACCCATACTCAGGACCAGTGTGGAGACTGAGGCTTCACCATTCGAGTGGAGTATTGCTGGCAGGGGGCTGTTGGCTCCTATTTAAAATCTGTTCCTTCACTGTGCTTCAGGACCATCTTATGCATGCAATGGGCAGATGGTGCTGAAATGCCCCTCACTTCCCCAAGAGGCTGAAGTTGGTAAGCTATTCCATCCATTCTCATGAAGCACTTAGCAGAAGTTTTCCCTGGCTTCCACAAGGGAAATCTAACTGCATTGCGTATGCCATTTGTACACACCCCTTCCTCCTCCCATCCCACTACGGAAACAATCCAGTCTTGGGTCACTTGCATTGTATTTTGGTCATTATCCATCTATGCTGTGTAACTGGCCAAATGTCTGTTTTTTTTTGCCGCTAATCCACAAGTGAGCATTGCTTAATTTGTCAGGAGTCCCTTCCTTTCATCCATCCAGCTGTCCATGATGGTCTTCTCTGTCATCTTCAGCTGCTAAAGTTGTCTACAAGTGGAGCAAGTATACACCTTAATGTTGCTTGTTAAAAATGTGCATAACATTTTTGTCGTTTCTTGTTTGCAGGAAAGTGTTTGGTAGTGGCATAAATTAAACTGATGTTTCATCACAACACTCCTCAGTACAGGTGGATGAACATCTACTAGTGCAGGTTTTATATAAGTATGTTGACTTCTAATTAATGGAAAAGGTGTACTCAACCAGGGCTTCACTGATGAGAGTTCTCTTGTAAATCAGCTGATGAAGTAAGAACATATCCATTATTTACCAGATTTCTATTCAGTGTATTTACTTGAGGCTAATGTGTTTATCAATTATTTTTTTGTAGTGTTGAGATGCTCTTTTTTTCTTTGAAATAATTGAAATAATCTTAGTGCTTCCCAAGGAGAAGTATCCTCTACTATGTGATTTTGCTATTGTATAACAAGACTATAGAGAAGTGTTTTAAATTGCCAAGGACCTGCTCTTGGAGTGGACTGCAAAAGTCCCTGTTCTCGATTGCTGTGTGCTTCTTAGTTCTGTCAAACCAAGGAACTAAAGAAAATAAAATTGGCTAATAATCTGAATATGTGATTTACAGGCAAATTTGTTGAGGTCCCCTGAGCTGTATTTTCAGATTCGAGCAATTGTGCACTGATTTACACAAAATGCAGACAGCCACTACATTTTTATTTTACATTCCTTTTAAGCCAGTCATGTAACCAGCTGTTGTCAGGATAGCCTGAAGATCTGAGTTTCTTTTAAAAACATATGACATTATAATATCTTTATGATTTTCTTGCAGGGTGTTGACGGAGTGGAATATTTGCTTATTCCCATAGACAATGCAACACTCTCGGATTTTTTGGAAAAAGAGGAGGAAGATTTTTAAGACTTATAGGAGTTAGACAAGCTGAAAGAACTGCAAATCAACAAGCAGGTCTTGAGTGGCTGCAGGACTGTGTATGTCGGGGGAATCATATTTTAATGACTATTATAAAGGATTGTCTATGGAAGTGGTTTATTACAATCCAGACAGTAAAGGGTCCATTTTTGTGATTATGGATATAGCTACCTGCAGAATGTTTAGAACAACTGCATTGTTCACACTGGTGCACTTAGTTTCTGTCTCTCTGCATTTGGAAACAGACCATGATTACTTGGTGATGTTTAACAGTGAATAACCCAGGGATAGTTAGTTCATGGACTGTTACCTTTTTTGTCTTGATTACCGCTGTCTGCCCTGGATGGTACATAGTCATTGTGTTGGTAAGTATCTCCTAATGTGCATTGCAGAGTATAGATTTTCTCTTGATTAAAGGTGGAAAATAAATGCCTTACATACACACACACACACACACACACACACACACACACACACACTCACTAATATGCCTCATGAACAAAGAGCAGCTTCTACATTCCATATTTCAGTAGGTGGTAGTTAACAAATCCATTTCTTGGGCAGATTGCATATGAGGCTTTACAGATGCCGCTCAAGACAACAATGGCACAGATAAGTATAGAGAAAAAATGCCTTGTAAATCTTTAGTTGTACATCATATTATCTGCACGACTTCTTCTTGTCATAACATATGACATTGAATTCCAAGTTAATGAAGCTCCCTACTGTAAGGATGGTGGAAATTGATTTTCTGGATTGTAAGTTTAGCAGAGTTGTGAGGCTTACACACGAGTACTTAAAACTGAGCCATCATGCATCTCTTTTTTGTCTTTAACATTTTGTGCAGGTCCTGTTAGTCAAATGGGTGTTCGTCAAGTACACGAGTAGCACTTTCAAAATTTTTGAAATGTTCTTGGCTAAAACCATTCCTTGACAAATCATAGTATTAAAATTGCTCTCGGGTGCAGTATTGGAACATTTGTATTGTGTTATTTTATATTTTACATTGTTCATCCATACCTGTCAATCTCTTGGCAGAAGAACTGAGGACAAAGCCAAAAATAATGGGAACATAAAGGCCCAAATTAGAGACAGATTGTAATAATTGCTCTTAAAAACATAGAAATTTGCTAGAACGTGCATTTTCTGAATGATATGAAGCCTGGAGTTCAAATGCCTGGCATTGTATAGTCACTGTAATCCTCAAAGTTTTGCCAGAAAAAAATCGCAAATTTTATGATTAACAAGGAAAAACAGCAAGGAAGAATGGGAATAATTTCTAAAATTGTGGACATTTGAGATGTATGTATTCATCACCGTCTTTCCTTCAATGATTTGTAAAATTTCGTAATTTTATTATCTAAGCTGTTAATTTTGTTACGCTTCAAAATAAAATGTTTTGTATAAATACTACACATCAGAAAAAACATTTTTGCAGTTTTTACATAATTTTGATGACAGCAGCATTCATTTTTTATACTTTAACAAGGAAAATAAATGCACATATGTATCTTAATGTATAGAGATATTTTGCAGTATAAAGTTTCATAAGTCTGTGCTGTTTAACACTTCACCATGCTTTGTGTTCACACGTTTTCTTTGTACCACTAGTCACTTCATTGATATGTACTTCTCAGGAAAGGTTATACTTGCATTCCAGTGTTATCAGTTTTTATGTCAATTTCACAACCTTGCATTTCTTCACTAACAACCTTATCTGTCACATTAGGCAAGTCTGTGGTCATAGTCTTGATGCTTGGGGTGAAAATTATTGTACTTAGTTGGAATAGGCAGGGAAGGCTTTAGACATTCTTAAAAAAATCCCACTCTTTGAATCAAGTAGCAGAATTTTTTAATGTGCAAAATTACTGGTAGCTTGCAGAAGGAGGTGGCTGGTGGAATGGACATGTATTTTGCTTCAGAGTATGCCTGTGCAAAAAGATTGTGCATAACAAGTAGCAAGATAAAATAAAGACATAGAAAGTACAGCTTGTAGCATTGTTGAGCTGTTTTGCTGTCTCTACCTGTTTCATCTTTTCCCAGTCCCTACATAAGCTAATGGTCATCTGCAACTGTACTAAGCCAGTAGGGAACAAGTCCTCCAGAAAGATGCATTTATACTGTGATATATATGATGCACATATGAGGTTTTTTTGATGAGCTGAGTGTTTCATACTTAAACTAGACTCCCTACGTATGTTAAGCCCAGACTTTTGTTCAAAACTATGACAGGTGTGGAAAGCCCCAAAGCATGAGAGACAAGATTTTCATAAAAAGGGAAGAAAAAATGCTATTATTTAAATTCTGCTTAAATATTTTAAGTTGCACTTAAAGTGATCTGTGTGGTTATACCTTTTTGTACTTCTCTACTTTTTGTCTATGTTTTAACAAAAAATTTGTGTTTGCATTTTTTAGTTTGCTCCGAGACCTTAGTCTTGTAGCTTCATTTGCAGTTGTGTGAAAAATGTGTATTACTGCAAGATTTTAGCATTGTTTATACGTTATACTACATTTCTAGTTCCATAAGTAGAATTACATGTGAAAGGTAGCTTTTTGTATTTTGAACCCAATCTGGGGTCTCGATCATTCTTGTAGCTTTATTTACAGTTGTAGCAGGACTGTTATTTACTGCCATATTTGAGCAATCATTTAATTATTTATTACAACAATACTGGTAAAATTCTGCATATTCTTGTGCCGTAGTCTGTGTTGGGATTGCAGTAGTGGCAGTATTGTGAATTCTGCTCTAGGATTTGTGCTTCAGTACTTTTTATAGCTCTATGTAGCTGCTAAAGTTGAATTCCAGTGCCTTTCTGTCTACCTTGATGTACTGTTGTTATTTCCCCTGTTCTTTGAGTCTGCCCCACCCAACACTGAGACATTAAGCTAAAAGGTGGTGTCTCTGGCTTCTGCCCCTTATGGTGATCTGAACTAAGGTTGGGTGACATGATGCCACGGTAATCCTAATGGCTAGGCTTGTAAAGGCTTCAGGGCCATTAGCCTTGTACACACCTCTGAACCTCCCCCCCTCCTTTCATTGCTTTTGTCTGTTGTGTAACTTATCTTAGTACTTTCCCACCCATTGTTTTTCATATATCCGTAATAATAGGTGCCCACCCTGCAAATCAGTATTGCAATTGAGTAAACCACCCTTACTACAAATTGTCTGCTGCTCATTTTCCCAGAACTCCCATATACTTGGCATCCTCACCACACTCTGAGGGGGTCCTGAGTTAATCCTGCTGTATTCTTGGCAAATAAGAGATTTTTTGTTTTGCCCTTTAGTTAACTGTTTAAAGAGATACTCATTTATTTTTGCTTTATTTGTTGATTTTGCTTTTAAATAATTTTAAAGGTCCCTAGTACTTGAAATTGCCTTATTAAAACAGAGCAACCCGAAGTTGCGTCCTGAAGTTCAATTAGCTAGACACCATAGTCAATACTTGCAGTGGAGCATATCATTACAGCCTGAACAATTGAATTATTGAAATAGTTGAGATTAGCTTCGTTTAACCTAACCTCAATCCTGCTAATCTCGGACACTAAGCTTAGATTTAAATGAAACTTTTTGTATTCAAAAAATTTCCTTTCTGTTTTTTATATATCAGTTAATCAGTTTCGAAAAATTTTGATCTCCAAGTATGAGTGGACAAAAGTTTCTTTGTCAAAATTCACTTTATTTCAGAGAACAGGTGAGCGCTGTTGTAAAATCCATTTATATTAATTTCAATTTTTTGTGTCTTAAGTTTATTTATACATATGATGTTTGTACCATATTAACAAATACTAAATGTTAAAACAATTACAAACAATGATTGGTTAAATTAAACATCTTACGTATTGCCATTGGTCCGTTCTCAGAACCAGTCTGTGTTTTGAAATGCTTGGGGTACTACGTGTATTTGGACAATGGGTTAAAAGTGATTATTGGCTATAAACTGCAAAAACTGAATTTGCTAGGAAGAAGTGTGGCTAATGGACAAGGGGTCCTTGTTTGGGACAAGCCTAATGGGGGGGTCGCCAGTATTGAAGAACTTTGATATGATGTGAGGCTATATGATTTATTAAATGTGTTCATTTTGGTGTAATCTTACATTGCACCTCTCTGCTCAGACCACATTTCACTTAATATTTTTTCACATTAGTAGGGCCAGAATTGTCACATATGTCCAAATACTTGACTATGGTAGTCACATCATGTGCTAAATTTCATACCAGAGAGATCACCCAAATTCAGTGTGTCAGAAAACAAATTCATCTTGCTTGGAGACATTGCATATATTTAAATACAATGTCTTTTGTCACTCTGCTTTGCAAAGAAAGTAAAAATGCAAACATCAGTTCTAGCAGTTTTATCTGGCGTGGTTTAAAGTGGTACATTCTGAATACTGTGTAGAAACGCATGACTTATGTGCCTCTGAAATAACAAAGTAATAGGGTTACTAACATAGGGAGAAAACTCTCATAAGAAAGTTTTCAAGTCCTTAATTTCTAATGGTAATCTTAAACACCAAGTAACACTATTACATGGCATAACAGCTGCCCAAATTTTTCATAGTTGCTTTCAGATTTTAAAAGCTTTGACATGGTATGCTTTTACCACGTTCTAGGGATAAACACCATTGTGACCTGTGGGATGTCTGGTAGCTGTAGCATGCATATTGGCCCATGGAACTGATCAGAAAATGTGTGGCTGTCACTATATAACATTCCAAGAGACTGCCATGATGTAAATTTAAAAACTCAATGTTGCAGGCTGTCCATGATACCTGAAGCTTTCATACATTGGGGTTGACTATTGTTATTTTGGAGGTTTTTGGGTATTTCAGCAAAGTCTACAAAAAACGACAGTTATGGAGACACTGGGCAAAAACATCTATACTGCTGCTACCCTGTCTTTTCGGGTCATTAATTACCAGACTTGTATGAGAAATATGTTTTAGCCCTCCTTCCCCAAGTTTCTCTGGTGATTTCTGACCTTTTTGATTCTAAGGGGAAGGCTTCAGTCCTTTCCTTTTTGTGTCTTCTGTCCATATCTGCACTAAGCATTACAAGTCAGATATTTTTCCCTTGGCTAGAGCTGGCTTCGCCAGGGCCATACTGCATGGCTTCCTCGAGGGTTCTTCAGTGCCATCCTCAGAGGTTTCCTCTTGAGCTTTTGTACTCCCTTATGTTATGTATACTGCAACAGTGGTATGGAAGAACATAGTATAGTTGTGTAAAATCTTAATAGTATATGCCCTTTTGTTCACTGTTGCATTATTCGTTTCCTCCCTCCTGCCTCCTCTGCTCTTGCCTGTCATCCTTGCCCTCTTAGCCAGGAGTTCTTCTCTCTCTTTTCTCCTTTCTTTCCCATGTTCCCACTGGTCCCTAGGGACATAATGTTCATCCTGGGGCTTTTCTGTTTTGAAGTGTGTCCATCTCTACATCACCTTTATGCCTTATGCCTTACACAAGGAGCATGCAAGTGATGTACAGCACTTGTAGATACTAAAGGCTTTAGTATACTGGCTGGACATCATGCAGTCATGCTATCCTTATGTTAGTAATACTGCTACAGTGAAGAGAAGGGTATCTCCTGTTATGGTAAGATTTTACACATCTGTACTATCAGTGTTGTCTGTTTCTGTCTATTTTAACCTGTGGGACTTCAGATCCAACACTGGTTGATTGTAAAGTCTTTAGAATGTCTTGGCTCCGCTTCTTTACCCATTGGGGAAAAACACCAGAAGATGAATGGAGCTGTTAAGGTTTTTCTCGGAAGCTACCTTAGGTAAGAAGGAAGGATACATAGGAGCAGAAACCATATCCTTATGGAAAATTAAGTAAAGAGGGGAAGAAGCAAGTGCTTGCAGTTCAAAAACTCTTTTGGAAAAGGTAATCGCCACCACAACGTTTTCCTAGATAGTAGCTTCAAATCCAAGGAGTTTGAAGGTTCAAAGGGGTGGGGATTAAAACCTGAAGATCAAAAGGCAGATCGCAGGGAGAAACTGGGTCCCGTACTGGTGGATAAAGAAGAAAATTTGAAATCTAGAGAGAAGCCAAGGACATACCATCTCTACCAATATCAATGTTCAAAATGGCAGCTAACTGTAACTTAATAGTAGATAAGCTAAGTCCTGAACTGAGCAACTCAGCCAGGAATTCCAAAACAGACTCCAAGGGAGTAGTGAGAGGGTCAGGTCCCTGATCCTCCAGCCACAAAACAAATCTCTTCCATTTACTAGTATATAGTTTTCTAGTGGACTCTTTCTGAGAAGAGGACAATATATGAACCTCTGCATGTGAAAGCTTTGGGATTCCTATCTGTCAAGGGAACTGGAGGAACCATGCGGTCAACTTGAGGGACTTGAGGTTCGGAGGATCCAGCCTGGCTGGGTCAAAGATGAGATCCTGAATGAGATCTAACACCCAAGGGGGGGGGGTGCTTCAGAAGAGGCCAAAGAAAGGGAAACTACACCTGGTGAGGCCGAAAGGGGATGATGAGGATCACTGAAGATCTGCAATAGGCTGTTTTCTGAAGAAACATTAGAGTGTCACTGGGTGCGTGTCACATATGGGGAACAGTGATATAATAGATGTCACAGCTGATGTTGGATGGGGACACAAACAGGTTGCAAAATGGAGTGCCCCAACATAAAAAAAATCCAAGCTACTACAGTTGGGTTTAAGACTACTTGTGAGGTAATTAGATGCTCCTGCTGAGGTTGACAGCCAGAATGTTGGACTTCCGTGGGATATATGTTGCCACCAGAAACTGCTGAGAGCAGATAGCCTATTGCCAAAACTCTCATGGCCTCCCAACAAAGAGGGTAAGAATGTGTTCCCCCTTCTTTGTTCAGATGACCTCTGAAGTTGGCATCCTGAAAAATCTGCAACACTAAGTGGACTGTTGTCATCTCCAGATTGATGATGCGAATGTGAGTCACAGTGGAAGACCAAGACCCTTGAGCTGTCATCCCTTCATATTGCCCCCCCCCACCCCCACCCCAGGAGAGAGGTGTCCATGGTGACCATGGCCAATACAGAAGTAATTACAAATGGTCTTTCTTTGTCCAATAACCGAGACTGTGACCACGATTGAATCTACTCATGACACACTCTTGTTAGCCATATAGGGAAATCCAGTGAGTGCATTAGGAGGGACCACTGAATGGCCATAGTCCATTGCAGGGTCCTCATATGATATCTGGCTAAAGGGATCAGTCCTATCATCGCTGCCATATGAGCTAGAGGTTTCAGAGTTGCAAGCACTGCCATGGCCTGATTTTGAAGACTGAAAACTTTGGAGTTTCGGAGTCTGGCAATTTGCTAGACTGCATCCAGATGACACCCTATGAACTTTGAAACTTGTACAGCCTGAAGGATTGGGGTAGTTGATTGTGATGCCCAAGTTGTTGCATAGCTGGAGCAATGAATCCCTAGCAGTGATCAGTGATGCCTTTGTGGGGGTGGTAAGGTATGGGAAGACCTGAAAACCGTGCAGCCAGACCCAGGCTGCAGCTATTGCCATACACTTGATGAACACCTGGGGGACTATGTTGAGACCAAATTGCAGGGCCCTGAACTGGTAATGCTTGGCTCCCAGCCAGAAATGAAGGCACCTCCTGGAATGCAAATCTGTGCTAGTATGATGGTAGGTGTCCTTGAGGTCTATTGAGCATGCCCAGTTGTCCTTCCTCAGAAGAGGTAAAATGGACTGCACCATGACTATATGAAACCTAGTCTTTTTGACAAACTTTAGCTTGTTTAGGTCCAAGATTGGTCTGAGGTCCTTTCTTTTCTTTGGTACTAAAAATAATCTGGAATAGGCCTCTTATCCTTTCTGCTCTGGTGGGACCTCTTGAATAACTCCATTGTGAGCAGCTTGTGAATCTCTGCTGCTGCTTAAATTGTCTGATGGGGTGGCAAGTCTGGGAGATGTTTTGAAAGACATTTTAGAGCTTTGATAAAGGGAATAACATAACCTCTAGATAGGACTGTCAAACAACCAGGCATCTGAGGTGATGGCATCCCAAGCTTTCGATGGAGCTAGATGACCCCTTGTTTCTCCAGGGGAATGTGGTCAGGCAATCATTCAGGATCTCTGAAAAAGCCCTGCTGCAGAAGCCTTGATTATGTGGACTACTTGTGCCCCTAGGGTGGCATCCGTTATGATCGCTCCACCTTCCATAGGAACCTTCTGGAAGAGCACCCGGGGAAGAGAGCTGTGACTTCCTGAAGACGAATCACTTACCGCATAAAAGATTCCTAAAGAAGGATTGTGGGGGGGAGGGATGGAAAAGCAAACTCTGGCAGACAGTGTCTTCCCCTCTTGTTTGCTTCTTGTCATTGTGTCTTTATCATGGGACCAAACAAAGAGGATTTGTCAAAAGGGGCATTGATGAAGGACACATTGAAGCAGTCCATAAAGCTGCACAGCTGCATACAGGTATGGCATCTCAACACAATACCAGAACCTGCCACTCTGGATCCTCCATCAGCCATGTTAGAAATGAGTTTCCTAGAAACATTGGCAGTGGAAGTCAAGGTGGACAAATGAGCCTCCCATCTTCTTCTGGGTATCTGGAGGCTGATGTGTCTTGAGGTTGCTGGACATTTCTGAGACAAGATCTCGTTAAAGCCTTGTCAAATGTGATAAATAGTTAAGTGCCCTCAAAGCAAAGTTAGATGAGGTATAGGATCACTTTCCTAATTGGTCCAGCACTTAAAACTCCATGTTTGGGGGGGGGGGGTCAATTGAGGAGCTGTCTTCAGAAATCTCCTGTTTGGTGGCTACTGCTACCATAATGGCATTGACAGCCGGACCCTTGCACCAGTGAGACCTATCTTTGGTGGTGGGGGCAAGAACTTTATCCAGCTTACTAGGAATAGGTTACTGTGTCATTTTCCTTCCGTGCCATATGGGATACCAGATCTACAAGGGAAGCTGGAGGGGGAACCACCCAGAGCGTGGATGGGCCTATGCCAAAGGCCTCCAGAAAAAGCCCCCATGCTGGCAAAGTAGCTCCAATAAATTGCAAAAAGAGGCGTCATTGTGCAGAGACTTGGGGGAATTGTCTCCTTTCTTGAGGTCAGTATCTTCAATGAGGGATTCCTCCAGAGGACCCAAGTGCTTCCTCTTGCACTTTCTTTCCATGAAATGCTCCACTCTGATGAAGCTGGAGAAAAGTGGGATAGCATTACCAAGGAGCAACTTGCAGGCTAGTTGATGCAGGCTGTCAAAGAGCAACTTGATGACTAGTCAGAGGAACAGATGAAAAATGGGAGAAGGATGCCTGTTGGAGACATCTGACCCTTTTCTCTGTAAGAACATCCTCTCCACAATGTCAAAAGCTGAGGCTGAAGTGGGCCTCTCTGATCTGAGAGTCCCAGAACCATGGGGTACTGAGAACAACCCCGAACCCATAGGGGCAGCACCTAGACCCACCACTGAGATCAGAGCTGAGCTGTCTAAAGCCAAAGCTCCAAGAGGGGCTGGCGATCCCCAAGCAGAAGTCATGTACCCCAGCTCAAACTCCAACCTCAACATGACTGCTTTGAAGTGCCAACAGACCCAAACAAGTCAGGGCAGATGCTAACAAGGAACAGGATGTTTCCAAAGACTCAACTGGTCCAGAAGACCTGTAATGTGAAGGAGCCAAGGGAGGAAATCGAAAGATGAAGCTGAGGGTCCTGGAGTCTCAGTCTAACCTGAGGGGATAAGCCCTAATTGCATCTATGTCTAAAGAAGGATCATATCAGCTTCTCCAGATCAGACTGTTTGATGC
Source organism: Protopterus annectens (assembly GCF_019279795.1). NCBI lineage: Eukaryota > Metazoa > Chordata > Ceratodontiformes > Protopteridae > Protopterus > Protopterus annectens. Next base: position 273,042,384 of record NC_056738.1, on the reverse strand, counting down.
TGCCCACCTATAAATTGACTATCAGAAGGACGATGCCAATGAGGAAGGCTTTGAGGGTCTATGTGATGAGGACCTCACTGCCTATATCTGAGCCAGGGAAGCTCTGAACTTGGGTAGAGATTGGGAGGACTCCCGTTAGTGAGGAGGAAGTGTACCAGGAGAAATGGGGAATGCTACCCTGCTCAAAGGTGCCCCTGTGACCAGGAAAGGGCTCTGAATGCTGAAGAAGAGCTGGAAGGCAAAAGGCCTTTTAACATGAGCTTGGCCTTCCATTCATTAATAGCACGAGAGCCAAAGCTCTCACAGATAGAGCAATCAGGATATAAATGTTCTAGACCGAGGCAGTAAACATATTTGAGTTATGCATCCCGGGAGGGCAGTTTGTGCCCGCAGGAGATGCACTTTTTAAATCCCTTGTCCATCCTGCCACCAACAGCACACACACACACACACACACACACACACACACACACACACACACCAGTACAAATAGAGAAACCTAAAACAAGGGGAAAAGGACTGGAAGGATACAGACAAGAAGGGGACTGTTGTACCTAACCTGAAGAACTACTTAACACTACCTCAAAGCTACCTAAAAAAATAAATAAATAACAAGAAAAGTCTAATCACAGTTTTATGGGGTAAGGAAAAGGAAGTCTCACCACTCCTACTAAAGGACCTAAAGAAAAAATGAAGCACCAAGTGGAGCCAAAGACTAATCTGCAGACCATGAATGGCAGTAAGCTAGATCTGGGGAGTTGATGGAGGAGCGGGGAATCATGGGTAAGGGAGGCAGAGCTAAGAAGAGCTAAAGGGTTTAGAATTGGCCTTTGTCAGATCTGAAGCCCCATAGATTGAATCCAGATGGAGCAGACAATATCAGATCTTTAAAATTACATATAATTTCTTTCTTTATTTATCTGTTTGCTTGTCTGCCTTTGTTTACTGGGAAAGTCTGACTGGGCAAACCACTTCTCCAGTAGCAGATTAGAGGGGAAATGCTCCATATTAATGTGTTCAGTTAACATGATTTAACTGTACAAGCATACATGTTCACATTCAAGTAGATATGCTTCAGCATGTTTTAAGACCATGTACCATGTTTGTAGAACATGCAGCATGAACTAACAGATGTCTAGACATTTTAACATATAAATAACATATTACATACTTTTTGTTAGATCAGTTTGTTTTAAGTATCCTTACCCAAGCTTTCAATACATTTATTTTAGAATACTGTAGTAACTATTTGAGAGTGGTTGTAGAAATTCAGGACTATTAAGTAGTGTGCAGTTGTATGGGAGTCAAAATAGACACATGCATTTTTTCCTCACAGGCAGCAAGGTGGGCATGTTCATGTTAAATCTTAAGACTTGCATGCTCAGTTGAGATGAGTGCAGAGGATTATCAAAGTAGAGGTTACAGATTTTTCTTTTTTATTTGAATAAAGAATGGGACGTAGTAGTTGGATTTATTACAAATACAGGACAATATTTTAAACATCCTTAGTAAAGCATCACCTTTTAATCCATGACACTGGTATACATACATTAGTAGACAGGAAAATAAACCAATGTTAAGATATTCCATAGTTATCTTCATGCAGTACTTGTATGTTTTTTAAATAATTTTCATTCCATTCGACATTCCTGCCTTCCGTTAAACCTTGCTCCTTCTCCCTTGAACATTATTCTGCATGTAGTGTTCCCACAAATTCCATTTATTTCTATGTAATTTGCTGCTTCCCTTTTCTGTGTCTAGACAATTGTTATCTTACATTCAGCCCAAGAGAATCATTTCTTTCGTTCCAACCATTTGCTCTCCAGCATTTCTGACAGTGTACTTAGTAAGGAATTTTTAAATCAGCCAACTCATTACATCCCCAAAACACGTTTCTGATTACCTCACTCTTTCCCATCACATCTTCAGTGTTTTCTACCTACCCAGAGAAAAATACTCTGTAGCCTGCTTGGGGTGTAAAAACTAACTATGCAAACACTTTGTATAAAAATCATAAGCCTTCTAGACTTTGAATACCTGACAGCTATAGACATGTCTTCTCATTTTTCATTTGTAAATTGCCTTCCAATTGTCTTTCCTAACCTTCTCTGATTTGATTCTTATAGTTATCATGTAATAGTTTATAAGGCCTACGACTTGTCCTTAAAATCAACTAAAAACTCTTCCAGGTATCTCACTTAGCACTCCTCTATTTCTTTCTGTTTGCCTATACGCTGTCACTCCAGGTAGGGAAGGCAGTTTCTAACCTACTGTCCAAGCTTCTGCCTGGTTTCATCCCACTCCTGTATCTTTTGCTCCCAGTACATTGATCCATTTACTTATTTCATGTAGTAAATTCTAGCCCCCTCTTACCCCTACTTGCAGTCACTTATTTTGGTAAAATATCCTTTCTCCATTTTAGTGTTGGCTTAGTTCTGAGAATACTTTACTTTATGAACATAGTATTCTATATGGTGGTGGTTTTCCTTTAAGATCTGTATCCAAAATCCTGCTGTATTTCTCATCTTTCTCCCCAGTTCAATATCATCCCTCTCCCCTTTGATTTATAGTTTTGAGTTATGTGTATGAGCCTACTGTGCAGCTCTGAAGTATCTCTTCATATCCAGGTGGTACTAAACTGCATTGTTGTATGGGAAGAATCACCTTATCCCACTTAACTCTTCCCCTCTTCCCCTCGCAGATGCATACAACTCTTTTTATTAGCATCCACAACTTCTCTGCATGACAACAATATGCATTACTTGCATTTAAAACTAAAGGGACTAAAACATGTTCACTGCTTCTAACTATCTATCTGTCTATCTAGCTACATAATAAAGAGTTTCCAGTTTCTCAAATTTTGTATTATTGTTGGTTTAGTGTCTTCCCACTTATCCTTAGCTGCCATAACAGACTCCTTTTTGATCCATACACATATTTCATCTAAACATGTTCCTATAGATATTACTGTTGCTGAACTAGTTCATGTATTGATACATAGATTACTGCTATAAACTTTGTTTTATCTTCATTTATTTTATGTCACAAAAAGACTTGGAACTGTCTAAAGGTCTTCCTTGACACCAAAGTATCTTTTTCTGGACTTATGAAGTGCAAAATAATATCTGCAAGTAAAGCCATATTTTCTTGCTTACCCTACCAGTTGTATCATGGAATTTGTGACTCCCTTATTTTCTTGGTTAATGGGTCCAAATATAAAGCAAATGACAAAGGGGAATGAGAACATCCATGCTAGGGCCCTCTGCTTAAACATAGTTTGCCTTAGAAAAACCCTTCCACCTTAATTCTCACATCTGACATTTCATATGTCCTCCTTATTAACCATATTATTTTATCAGGGAAAGTAAATGCTACCTTTTTTTACTACTCATAAAATCCTAGCTGACTCTATCACATGCTTTCTCTGCATCAAGACCTACCAGCAATGACAGTTTTTTTCTAAACACTTTACAACTCTGTTCTGTTAATGTTGTCATATGTTTGCCTCCCCTCCACATTGATCCAGATCTGTCAGTTTTGGTCACACATAACATTCTCTGAGCTGCTGTTGATCTAAGCACTTTATAACCATAATTTAAAATTTAAATGGGTCTTTATGAAGCTTGATGTGAAGGCTCTGTATCCTCCTTGGGTAATACAGTTGCATCTTTCTTCCAAAATGCTGGTGCTAACCCCACCCCCCACAAACACATACATACATACTTTTTTTAGTATTATTGAACAAAACCTTCCAGACCTTTATCACTTTCTTCCATCCTAATTTTCAAACTTCCACAGGAATACCATGTGTTCCTGGAGGCTTCACTGTTGATTGATTATACTTCAGTTTTGTCTAATCTCTTCTTATCTTAGCAATTATCTTCCTCTAACCTTGGTTAGTTAAGTCTTCCATAAATATTTAATTTTGTGTCTTTTCTTGGTTCTGCATTCCTCTGCTTTATGTAAATCTTCATAAAATTTACAACATCCTTCCAATACCTGTATATACTTGGTTATTGTACTTGTCAGAGGTTCCCTAAGTTTGGTTGTAACACTTTCTGCTGCCTAAGTCATTGTGCTATAAAAACTGTGGTCTGGAGTTGTCAAAAATACTTGCTTAAAAGCAACCTTTCTTAACCCCATATGTATTATCCAAATGCTACCTTATTTTCACGTTAGCAGTCTGCAGATGTTCATCTTATTCTGTGAGATTCCCCTCATTCTGCAATACTTTAACCTTTGTCAATCCCTCTGAATAATTCCTGTTGCTTCTTTGTCATATCTCTTTCTCTTATTTCTACCATGTTTTAAACTCCGTTTTTATTTTGTCCCACTCACTAGCTTCCCCTTCTGTAGTGGTATGTGATCTGAAATAGTTATTCGTTGTATCTCATAATTTTCAATTACATATACCAGCTTCTGTAAAGTATAATTTCTATGCAGTGTAGCCCAGTTATTGTAACCCTGGGAAAATATGTAAATCCCATTGACATCCCCATTTCCATACCATATATCTTCATATATTTCTTTAGACGTTGACCCCGTTTTGTTATATTTTCCCCTTCAATGTCTACCTGATACATCCTCAGTATTGCAAATCAGTTTCCAGTCCCCACCTATAAATAGTGAAAGGTTGTTATTTCTCCCAAACTTTTAAGCTCCATATTAGTTTTAGATGCAATATAAATACATGCCAAAGTATTCCTCCTCCCCTGATAATATCCTCTTATTAACACAAATCTGCAGTGATGGTGTTTCTTTCCTCTTCTGTCACAATCGAAGCCCTGCTAGCAATTGGCATTATTACTTTCCCTTTTCCTCGGTTTTCTGCCGAGTGTTTACCTGTTTACCCTGAAATATATTTTGTCAAATCCACATACTTATTTCTGTCCAAATACATCTCCTTTAACATTATGTGCACTCTACACTTAATGTAATTTAGTTATTTTTTTGTTCTTATAATGACATTTACATTTCCTGTTAATATTGATACAGTATCCATTATTACAAAAATCGATTACTCATGACATTTCTTGTAGGTAGTCCAGTCACACCTTCATTTTTACCTATGGGTTTGGAGCCAATCCTCGGCTCTGACTCGGACGATTTTCAAGCTCGAAGACTTCGGGTTGGCTCGTGGCTAAGCAGGTATCCCATGGTGCACCAGTGCAATCCCCAGATCTCATTTGTCATGTCGACGAGTTCAGATGTGCTTCTTTTGGCTCTGGCTAAGTTTTTGCAAATTTTCATTATTCTAGTATCCTTTACATAGTTATTGAATATATACATTATAGGACTTTTATCTTTATTGTTTTGTGGTTGTTTGTGACCTTATTAGTGGTATCCTGTGTACCAGTAGTTAGGCGCAATTGCGCTTTACCTAAACCATTAGTTTTGGCGGTTTCGCCTTATTTCCTGTTATTTACTGTTAGGATTTACCTAAATTGCCTTGTGGCTTTGTGTGATTAGTTTAGTAGTCTCCTGTATTTCAGTAGTTAGACACACTTGCTTTTTTCTTGTGTAGAGAATTAGTTTGGCGAGTTCGCCATTTTTAATCAATAGGGGCTCCTATTGATTATTTCCTGTCAAGTGATTATTGTTGACTGGTGGTCTTTAGCGGGGACCGGCTAAAGTCTTAATTTCTTACAGTTGTTAATTTGCTACCCTTGAGCTTGTATGCGTATGTTGTGCCTTCTTGGTCTGTTTGAATTAGAAGACCCGGTTCTTCACAGGGCTAGGCCTGTTTAACTTAGAGGACCTAGTTCTCGTGTTGCTTCCACTGTATTTTATTTAAAATATTCTCCTGTGTGACTAAATCTGTCTAGTGTTTAGTGGAAAATCTAGGTTTCTATCTTACACCAGGCTAGGCCTGTTTAACTTACAGGACCTAGTCCTCGTGTAGTTCGTCTGCAGGGCTAAGTCCATTTTAGTTAGAGGACCTAGTCCCCAGTCATTTTCTTTCTCCTCCTTTTTCCTCTGACTGCTTGTGGGTTGTAGTGTCTAAGGATAGCAAGGAGCACAAACCCTCTGGGTTTAAAAAATGTATGCAGTGCTCCCAGAAAATGCCTTTGATCGATGGCCACAGTAGCTGTGTCTACTGTTTGGGAGCCATCCATTTGCAAGAATCATGTTTGTTCTGTCATGCTTTCTCTCCTAGGGTGTTGCAGGAGAGAAAGAACAAATTGGTACTCAGGGGTCTTTTGAAGCCAACCTTCGAGGAAGCTTTGTGTGGTTCTTCGGCTTCTTTGTCTAAGTCAAGATCTGACTCAAAATCTAAAGGTTCAAAAAGGCCTTCTCCAGCCCCGGCTAGTGTTTCGGAGCCACCTGCCAAATTAAGAAAACCTGCCTCCTCAACTCCTCAGCCTTCGGAGCCGAAGGAGAGGATTGTGGTTTCAGAGTCAGTCACAGATACTTCAGTGCCGACTGCTGAATCCTTGCAAATAGTTGACTCTGCTTCTTGGAGCTGGTCTGGTGAGTCTTTGCTGGTCTCTTTGATGGCCAAATCTCCAGTGCCTGCTATGTCGAGATCCCCAACCTTATCTTCCTGGAGTCTTTCAGAAGAAGATGTGGAGAGAGTAGTACTGAGACTCCTCAAGTAGTCTGCCCTGCCTAGATTTTTGTTGGCTCAGATCCATTCAGCTCCGGAGCCACTCAGACTAGTCTTGTCTCCATCTGTTGTTCCTCCTCTGAGCCATGTTGTTTTTTTTGGAGCCAGAATGCTTGTTACCAATGGGGAAACCATTGGTTCTGGCTTCCCTTGCTGTTGCATTGGAGCCAAGTTCGGCGCCGTCCTTCGTGTCCAGGGACCGAAGCTCTTCTGTTGGTGCCGAGGGGGAGGTTTTGAATCGATCTTCGTCAGTTCCGAGCCTTCATCTCGGTGCACCTGCCAGGGTGAGCTCGGACCCTGCATCTATCTCGGAGCCGATGGCTCTGACTTCGGCACTGTCCTTTGTCTCTTCAGAGCGGGGACGGTCTTCGGAGCTGGAGAGATCTGCTTTTGAGGTGATGAGGAGTGTGCTGTCACAATCTACAGGCCCTGCCAGTGGTACAAGCACTCTTCCCCCCAGGGCTCCCACTTTGGTCTGAGTCCCTACTCTCTCCGAAGACAAAGGCAGAGATCCACAGCCTCAGGAGCCATCGGCTGGTGGCCCCCACTATTCCGGGGCATCCCCAGAAGGTCCTTTTGAGGAGCCCTCATGGAAGAGAGTATGCAAGAGGAAGCATATTGACTCAGAGGATGAGTCTCTGACATCGGACACTGACCTCGATGAGTTGGAGGGGTCCCCTAAGTCGTCTTCTGATGTCTCCTTTGTGGACATTCTAGAGATCCTTAAACAGAGGTGCGACTGACCCACTGTTAACCCTTCTGATGAGGAGTCAGTGTACCTGCAGGCTTTCGGGTCTCAACCCTCTGCCTCTTGGGTGTCTCCACCTTTCGATGAGCTAATGGATCTGGTTAGTCGGAAGGTGTGGGATACTCCCGATGGCGTGGAGCAAGTACATAGAAGACCAAAATAAGTTCCTGTCTGCCCCTCCTAGAAAATAATTCTTGTCTAAGGGCGCTCCGGTAGATGTCATGGTGGTGGCGGCAGCCACGAAGACGTAGTTGTCAGAGACTTCTTCCTCTGTACATCTGCCAAACAAGGAGTCTCGACAGATGGACAGATTTGGGAAGCGCGTATTTAGTTCAGCGGCCTTTACACTTCGATCCCCAATCTATCTTGCCCATTTCATGAGGTTCCAGAGGTATCTTCTTAATGAGTTAGGAGATTCCATACAGGGTGCTTATCCTGAGGGAGTCCCGGATAGGATCTCTGCTTAGTTGTCCACCCTAAATTCCATAGTTAACTCCTCCATGCGGCTCATATCTCATGCGGCAGATGGAGCGAGCAGAGCAGCGGGTTCAGGAGTTGCCCTTAGGTGCCACTCCTGGATGTGCTTGTGTAATTTTGCGGAGCCGTTTAAGTCCACCTTCACCAACGCCCCATTTGATGGTTCCTCCTTGTTTGGTTCCAAGGTGAAAGATACACTCACTTGGTGTGAACAGGAAGGAAAGACTCTCTCTGCTGTGGGAGTCCGTTTTACTGTCCCCTCTTGACCATATCCCAAAGGACAAAGGGGAGGTAAGATGTGGTGCAAAAAGTCCCAGGGGGCCTTTCCAGACACACACAGTGAATCCTCCCTCAGAGGCAGAGGAGGAGGAAATGGTAGACATCGCCCTAGAGGCAGGGGCAGTCCGCAATATCAGCAAGGCCGTGGTTACTTTCGAGGGCGGCCTTATCAGCGATCCTGATGTAGGGCTCGACTGCATTTCTCTGGGCCCAGTCGGGGGTCTCATCTCTTTGTATTCAGAAGCCTGGCTAAATTTAACCCAAGACAAGTGGGTACAAAGAGTTGTTACCAGGGGATGTATCATACCCTTTTCCCTTCCACCGTTTGTTCCCAAGAAGATCCCAGATGTTCCACCCAATTACAGGGATCAGGCAAATGTGAAGATCAACAAGTTGCTGTCAGAAAGAGTCATCCAGCCAGTGCCAGCAGACCAGATGGGATCCGGAACTTACTCCATGTTCTTTAGTCCCAAAACGAATCAGAGACTAGAGGCCAATATTGGACTTCAGCAGATTAAACGAATCCGTGAAAAAGGACAAGTTTTGGATGGTAACACTGCAGTCGATACTCCCGTTGTTAGGGAAAGACTATTGGATGTGCTCTCTAGATCTCCAAGATGCCTACTACCATATAAAAATAGACAAGGTGTCAAGGAGGTATCTGTGCTTCCGGCTGGGAGCCAGCCATTATCAGTTTCATGCTCTGCCCTTTGGTCTCACCACAGCCCCCAGGATGTTCACCAAATGCATGGCAGTAGTGACAGCACACCTGAGACGTCAGGGATTCCAGGTGTTTACGTATTTGGACGACTGGCTTCTGACCGCCCCCACAAGGCATCTACTTCTCCAAAACAGGGACATTACCATCCAGCTTTGTGCTCAACTAAGGATCTCCATAAATTGGGAAAAATCTGCATTACTCCCTTCGCAATCTGTGATTTTTATAGGTGCAGAGGTAGAGACAGTGGATATGACAGTTCGTCTTCCTGCCAAAAGAGCACAAAACCTCATCTCACAAGTTCAGCGACTTCTCCCACTTCGGAAGGTCAAAGCAAAGTGGATTCTTCACCTTCTTGGAATGATGGCCTCAACCATTCTGTTAATACCTCTAGCTAGGTTGCATATGAGAATCCTTCAATGGCTCCTGTTCTCCCAGTGGTCGTTCCAATATCTACCGCTGAATCACTCTATTCTGCTGACAGAATCATGCAAAAAGGACCTTTGTTGGTGGATAGCCATCAACAATTTGTTCACGGGAGCTCCCTTTGTGCCTGCCCAACCCATTGCCACTGTGACTACGGATGCCTCCCAGGTCGGGTGGGGGGGCATTATCTGGGCAGGACTGTCCACGGCACACGGCAAGATTACGAGGCTCATCTGCATATCAACGTTCTGGAGATGAGAGCGGTGCTTCTGGCATTGCAAGCACTTCAGGACCTTCTTCCTCCAGGGACAATTGCGATACAGTCGGACAACATGTCGGTTGTGTGGTATATCAACAAACAGGACGGTACCAGATCTTACCCACTCTGTCAAGAGGCCATGCGAGTTTGGGAATGGGCGATTTCTTCCCAGCGCTTTCTGGTGGCAATGCACATTCCGGGGACAACCAACGTGTTAGCCGACAAGCTGAGCTGGGCAATCCTGCTGCCCCATGAGTGGTCTCTGAAATGGGAAATAGTGGAACAGATTTTCCTAAAATGGGGACAACCTTGCTACAACCTTTTTGCCAATCTAGTCAATGCCAAGTGCAGCAGTTATTTTTCCCTAATTCCCCTGGGGGGAAGCACCCAAAGACGCTCTGGTACACGATTGGCCCATGGGACTTCTCTATGACTTTCCTCCTTTTCCTCTTATCCCCAAATTGATACAGAAAGCCAACCAACTGGGAAGCAAGTTGATCCTCATTGCTCCTTACTGGCCTCGTCAGGTCTGGTTTCCCTTCCTCGAGCTTGTTCTCCTGGATGATCCTTGGATCCTAGACCCAGTTCCAGATCTATTGACCCACATGTCAGGTTCGCTACACCCCTCTCTCCACACCCTCAAATTGACAGCTTGGTTGATCCAGTTCCATCTTTAGTCAGGCTTCATGATGTTTCATCATCAGTGTCCCATATTCTTTTATCCTCACACAAACCATCAACCAGAAGGCTGTATGACAGTAAGTGGAAAAGGTTTTCTATTTGGGCACAGAAAATGAATGTGGATCCTTACACCGCTCCCGTTCCTGTAATTCTGGAATTCCTTTCGGAGCTGTTTCAGCAGGGATCTGCCGCTGCCACCATCAAAGTACAATTGGCGGCAATTTCACATTTTTATTTGGGATCTCCAAATGTTAACCTTATGTCGCATACGTTATGTAAAACCTTCTTGAGAGGAGCCACCTTGCTGAGACCACCTTTATAGGAACCTGTGGCTTCTTGGGACTTAAATTTTGTGTTGTCCAAACTAACATCCCCTCCTTTTGAACTGTCTCATTCAGCTTCCTTAAAGTACTTGTCCTGGAAACTGTGTTTTTGATAGCTATTACATCAGCCAGATGTGTTTCTGAGCTACATGCATTGTCTATTAATCCACCTTATTTAGTTTTTCATAAAGACAGGGTTTCTTTACGTACCATTCCTTCATTTGTCTCCAAAGTTTGTTCTTCTGCCACATTGAACAAGTCCATTGAACTCCCAGTCTTCTTTCCCAATCATAGCAATGCAGCGGAATACCGTTTTCACCAGCTGGATGTTCACAGACAGTTGCGCTTCTATTTGAAATGGACCAAAGAATTTCGGAAGTCAGACCAGTTGTTTGTTTCCTTTTCCATATTGGGTTTGCCAGTTTCTAAGGTGACATTGTCTAACTGGATTTCGAGTTGCATAGCCTTCATCTACAGCTCAGAGGGCAGACCCTTACCCCACAGGATCAAGGCTCACTCTACCAGGTCTCTGTCTACCTCTGCAGCCCTTCAAGCCAGGGTACCAATTGATCATATCTGTGCAGCAGCTACCTCTCACACCTTTTATTACCCCATTATACGTTGGATTTGGCTTCTAGGGGTAGAGCATCCTTTGGCTCCACGGTGCTCAGAAGTATCTTCCAATGAGCCACCCAAGAATAAGGCGCTAGGGACGCTGTCCCATATGTAAAAATAAAGGTGAGATTAGAGTACCTAACATAAAAAAGTTATGTACTCACCATAACGTTCCATGTTGGTAGTCCATCTCACCCTTCATTTTTACCAACCCTCCCTCCTGCCCCCATCCTGGAAGATCTGGAGGTCATTTTATAAATTTCTTGGTTGGCGACCCTTTAGTATTGGTTTGTTGGTTAAGGGTTTCTTTCTATCTCTTTCTATCGCTAGTGAGCAGCAAACAAGATCTAGGGATTGCACTAGTGCACCATGGGATACCTGCTTAGCCATGAGGCAACCAGAAGTCTTTGAGCTTGAAAATCGGCTGAGTTGGAGTCGAGGATCGGCTCCAAACCAGTATGTAAAAATGAAGGGTGAGATGGACTACCAACATGGAACATTATGGTGAGTACATAACTTCTTTTTTCCAGCTTTTAATTCACATGCACACATCGTTTGACAGGTTGAGCTGTTGTGTAATTGCTTCCTCTCATTTCTATTTGAACCCATGTGACTTTTGATTCAATGAATACAATCAAAATAAATAAATAGATTTCAGACCTCCCAATCCTATTTTAATTTACAGCATAGGCATGTTTGATATGAGGTACAGTGATCAATTGCATTTTCGATAATACAACGTCTGTCTCTAAAATTATTTTTAAATTTAGAACAGCCTATATATCTGTTTTGTTATTTCTTTGTCTTAACAGTATTTAAAGCATTTAATAGGAATGATTACACTTGACATCTAGACTTGCTTTTCAAGTAGTTCTTGCTGCACAGCAGCTTCAGGTATTTATATATAACTCTTAACCATCACAGTTTCTCTAGTCTTTCTCTTTTACAACAGAACATGTTTTGACATTTGTTGTTGCTCATTTTCCTGCAGCTGTTAACCATCACAGTTTTCTAGTGTCTCTCTCTCACAACATAATATATTTTGACATTTCTGGTTGCTCATTTTTCAACACCTGTACTTTGTTATAGTTTTCTTGTATAAATGTTTGATTTTTTGTGTGTACAGCCAAACATCTTTTTCATGAACTGCATCAGATTTTGGTTAAGATACTTTAGCAACAAATTTGACTATATTCTGTGGATTTGCTAGTTTTGTATTCTCTTTTCTGCCAACCTGCAAGTTGTGCTAGTCTCAAGCAGTTTCTGTTATAGTAATATTTCTGTCTCTGCTGATTTCTTTTCAGCATTTCCTTTATTTTATGTGGACTTTCAGGTGTCAGCAGTGTAGGCGAAGGAGGCAGTCTGTTTTTTTTTTTACCTTCTACCCATTGACAGTTAAGCTCATGAGAATGAGTCCTTGCATTGGAGTATTCCTATGTTCCAAAACTGTGAGATAACACAGTTGTTGGTTAGCTGGTCAAAGACGCCAACCCCTAGCAGTATTGCTAAATATAGTCAATGGCTTTAAGAGATCGGAAGCTGTAGTTGTGTTAGTCAGAGCTGAGATTGCAATGGTCCTTTTCTCCATCAGCTTTTGCTCAGTGTAGTAAATGCAATATCAAAGTCTTAAATGCACTGTGTTATTGTAAAAGAAGTAAAATCTTAAATGTTTAAAGTTATATTTTCTATTGCTTTAAGTGCTTGAAATTGTGAGTTGCCATTCAAAGGTTTAATATGCAGCTGTTCCCTTGCATTTCCAACTTAAAGTAAACACATACAACTCATTTTGAAGTATGCCTTGAAACTTATACTTCCAAGTGGATTTTCTGGACATATATCCCTTTATAAACAGGAAACAGACTGGACCAAAAATGGTTTTGAAATCTGACAGACTGCAAACTTTTTTCAAATTTGGTTCACACAAATTGTACGTATATTTGATTGGACTGACAAAGAAAGTTTATATATAAATCCTATATGTACTGTGTTGCAGAAACATCAGAATGAAAAAAAAAAATCATCTGTCCCTAAAAGTAATGATTTCATTCTTAGGGTTGTGTTCTAAAAGGTATGCAAAGTACCGTGGAAATCTTTAACTGTGGAAGAAACACAATGCCAGTGATCAGAATTTTATTTATTTATACGGTTTGTTAACTGGGGAAGAGCTCTGATCCCATTGAACTAATTTCAGTCTCAGCCCAGAATTCTAGGAATACTTGATAAAAACCACAAGGCAGCAAGTACTGAAATTCTGCAATACAACCCGAGTATAAGTAACAGAAAGCAGAGTACCAAAAAACTGTGGCATCCATGTTATCAATCCCCTATCGTACAACTCTATGTAGTGAATTAAAGGCGGTCAGCCATGGTGTATATAAACATATGTAAAAGGTCAAGATATCCCGAAAGAGCTGTAGCTATGTTATACAGTCAGAGGCCCAAAGGTAATGTGGTCATGCAAGCCTCCATCAAACATAACTGTATACATTTTTTTTTTTGTTAAATAAAAATGTCTAATGTGTCCAGATACAGATAGTGGAAAATGTCATGTATAGTTAACTACAGAAAAGGGAGACAGAACAAAGGAAAGGGAGTGGGTAGTAACCAGTTGTAAATACAAGACGTTATACAGGAAGAAATGTCTGAGGGCAGTAGTAAGAAAACAAACACAAAGGTAAAGAAGCACAAACATGTACTGGACAAACTCAACAAACAAGGGATGGAGTGAGATGTTTGAAGATGGTGTGCAAGTACAGACTGGACACTGTCTTGGAGAATATGGGAAGTGACATAGGAAGAGGGTATCAATGCATTGGCCATGCATGTCAACACCAAATCCTCAGTGATACCCCTTTAAAATGTCCTCATGTGCAGTCAGGGGGCAGCCAACCCCTTTTAAGTACCCACAGATACAACCATCATGTACAGGAATAATGTCGGCATAACACATGTAAATCACAAAACCATGATGGGACTATATACAGTGCTGTAAGTCACAGCACTTCAAAAGCATATTCAAATTCAGATGATGTGGGATCATGTACAGCCCAACCGACTGGTAAGCTGTAATGGTATATTACTTACAGTGAAAGACCATTGTGTAGTGTGACAGCAAAGTATCCTGCAATCAGTAGGCAACTCAAATCTCAGGATTCGGATTGCCAAGTCCTGAAATGTATTCACAGAATGGCAAAAAATCCAGACTTACTAAGTCCAAGATTGCCATATCTCCAAATATTCCTTTTTGTCTGAGGTATAGCGATCTCTAGCAGGCTGCAACTCATCCTGTGAAATCCAAATGCCACCACTTCCTGCAGTGTCTTCTGTAGTACATAATTTTCTGTGGTGGTTGGCCTAACTGGATCCCTGAGGGTCAGCCCACCCACCCTGTGTAGACTCTGTCATGAATGTGAGTCATCTCCAGTGACTTGCTGATGTCCAACCTGTAGGACATTTTCCCAAGATGAATGATTTCAGGCAATGACTCTAAAGAAGGACACATGCAGGGATTACCTATAGCATAATCTCTCCCTGTATGGAAAATGCAGTCATTTATAATGGTATAGAAAGTGACAAATGATTTATAGCCAACAAATCCAACTGACTTCTCATAATCACTTTCCAAAACCCAGTCAAATATATGTGCAGTTTGCCGTAATAGACCCCCAAACTATAAAGCCTATTTAGACACATTGAGGGGCAGTACTAGCTAACAACATTAATTGCCTATACCCTGACAATAAAAAATGACCACAGACTCTAGTATCACCCATAACCATGCTGTTTAGGTCCTGAAAGTATAACAACTATGCATTGCACAAGTGATTGAAACCATCTGCTGTCGAGTAGCCATACCTGTAGCAGCCACATCGTTCCCTGCATATGCAAGCACAGGACAGGACATGGTTGTATTTTCTCATCTTAGAACACAGACCCACAACACACACCACTATTAACAGATATGCCTAAGATAGATGTGTAGGTTTATTACCCTCCTAAAAATTACTGTTTTGTAGTACCCGTAGGTGTGTTATGCACAGCATAAGATCAGGGAAATGTATAGGGTGTGGAGATTTTAAAATTGTAGATATGTATACCTAAGGCCAATATGAGGTGCAACATCCATATAAACATTTCAAGTGTTTATTGCAGAAATAATGCATATAGAAGTGGGCCACAGAAACATATTGAATAACAGACATTCAGAAACACACAAATTTCTCTGTAACATCAGTAGGCAGGTGCACTGTCCTTAAAGACCTTGCTGCTCTGCTTTACCCTTATATATGCTGCTTTACAGCATAACTCCACTGAAATATTTTAAATAACATAGATATTTTAAACGAAAATGAAAAGCAAAACCAACAAAATCCAGGTGCCTCTGCAGTAAGCCACCAAAAGTCCAAGAATAAATACAGCAAAAAAAGCAAAGGCAAGGCTCCAGTTTCTTCAACCAACACAGCTGTTTATTAACACAAGCGCTTTCACTGAATGCTTCATCAGGTGTATCTACATTGTTGGTAAAGCACCCATTTTAACTTGTCTCAGACACATGCTTTGCAAGGGCACTAAATATGCTTTTCTTTTTAATATGATATATATGCTCTCTTATTCTATCTTTGAGCAATCTAACGGTCTTACCAACATAAAATTTATTACGTAACTGGCACGTAGCCAGATGTACCACAATGGGGGTACTACAAGTTGCATTACTGCTCAAATGAAAGTCCTCATGAGAATCTGGATGTTCAAATTCTGTTCCTACATCTATGTATTCACAATACTGGCATCTCTTACAGGGTTTAGTCCCTCTATCTTTAGAATGCCCTATCTGATCTCTCGGTGTACATAGTCTCCTTTTCAATGACTTTTTGTTCTTAAACGTAAACTGGGGATGTGGGTCCAGAAACTTACTTGCCTATCTTTGGTCAAGAGATTCCAATGAGTATTAATAATATTGGTATATTTTCTTACGTCTCTTGAATAACTAACACACATTCTAAGCCTACTATTATTATGTATTTTTTTATTAGCCCCAGAGTGTATCATATTACTACATCCTTCATCCTTATTGTATCCCCTTTCCACCAACTCTGTACTTACTACTTCTGCTTGTTGTTGTTTAAAGTCATTCTGTTTAACATTAAGCCTCGACACCCTATACAACTGGTTATGTGCGACATTTCTAAACACATACTTGGGATGCAGACTGTCTTTCCTTAGCAATTTATTGGCATGACATTCTTTCCTATACATTTTTGTACTTTATTCCCCTTCCTCTCCTCTCACTATACTGACATCCAGGAAAGTTACCTCGGAGCAAGACCAAGTCAATGTAAATTAAAGGAATGGTGTTGAATTATTAATCCATTCCACAAAATCCAATAATTGTTCTACTGACCCCTTCCATAACAGGAAGAGGTAATCTACAAACCTTCGAAAAAACAGTATGTGCTGTTTATAGGGAACGGTTTCCACATTCTCTATCTCCATGCTGACATCACCGCATTTGCATAACTGTTGGCACATGATGTGCCTATTGCAACACCATTGCACTGCCAGTATATTCTGTCCCTAAACATAAAGATGTTATTCTCAAGCACTAGTTTCAATAAGATCTGTATTAGCTGTATCCTTTCTCTCGTGTAATTTCCATCTTGCTCTAGTAACTCTGTGACACTTTTGATTCCATGTTCATTCGGAATTACTGTGAAAAGAGAAATTACATCAAGTGTAACCAACAAAGTAAGTTCAGTCATTTCTCCCTTCCTGGAAAACTCATACAGATCACTAATAAAATGTTCAGTATCTCTTAAAATATATTCTGACTTACTCAATAAATTCCTAAGATTTGTATCCAAAAATATGGAAATGGATTCTGTGCACCAATCCCTTCCTGCTGCAACTGGTTTCATGGGGGGGGGGGTTACCTTACATTGAAAAGGAGACTATGTACACCACGAGATCAGATAGGGCATTCTAAAGGTAGGACTAAACCCTGTAAGAATTTATTTATTTTATTTTATTTTACATTTGTTGGCTGGGCTGGTCCAGCTGGATATATGTCCATTTTCAGTGGAGACCCGGGGAGAAAAGCACCACAAACAACAACAAAATAGGACAAGACAATGATATTTACAATAGAAATTGGTACATTACAAAGCTTTATAACATATTGCATATCTAGGATTTTATATTCTGTATTCCAATTGGGAAAAACCTGATGTAAAATAAACCTAGATGCAACAGTAGTTTGAATTAGTAATGCAAATTATATCTAAGAGATACTATAGATTCTAAAGTCACACAAAAATATCAAAAGAAAAACACTAGTGTTAAGTGGATAGAGTATTCAAAAGCAAAATACAAGGATATAATTATAGTGTTCAGTCTCACAAGAGTTGTGGTCTTATATGAAAATGGTTAGTCATTCAATTGTATATACATATTTACATCAGGAAAAATCCTCAGAATAGTCATGCACATTATTATCGGCGAGTAAACACAAGGTAATGTTCATAAGAGGCTAGGAATCAAGGGAGTCTAGAAAAGGGTATGGTGGTTAGTCTGGGTTATCACAGGGGCATAGCCAGTGTGATTTGAGGTAGGGTTTGAGCTTGCTTTTAAATAGGTTAACTGAGGATAGTGAGGTTAGTTGATTTGGGAGGCTGTTCCAGGTTTTACCTACTGTATTAGAGAACAGGGTGTCACCAGCTGAATTGCTGGATTTAGATATTTGTACAAGTAGTTTATTAGATGAGCGTAAGGTTTTGAGATTGTTATAGGGGGTGACTAGGGATGTAAGTATGGGTGTATTTTGAGGTAGATACAGAATCTTATGGGCTACTATTAGTTATTGAATAGTATTAGATTTGGCAATTCTAACCATCCAAGTTGATTCAGGTTGATGCAGTGATGAGTTCTATAGGAGGATCCAGCTGCAAATCTAGCAATATTGTTGTAGGAGGATGACAGTTTACTCAGATTACTTTTGCATATTTTGGTATAGATAGGGGAGGCATAGAGCAGGGTAGAGATAAGGTGGGTGCGAGCAATGGTGACCCTGGCTAGAGGAGTTAGAAAGGGTTTGATTCTGTAGAGGGAACCTAGTTTCTTATTCACTGTTTTTATGGTGTTATTAATGTGAGGCTCAAAAGACAAGTTATTATCTATTAGTACTCTGAGTAGTTTGGTGGTTGGCTCAGGAGATATTATAGTTCCATTATTTGAAGTGATAGTAAAGTTAAGTGGGGAGGATGTTCATCGTACTATGCTGCTGCAGTCATCACACTTGGGTTATCCTGCCATCAGGCGGTCCTGCAGTCGGCCTGAATTCCAAAGCCTTGGTCCGGCGTCGGTTGTAGTCGCTTCTTCCCTGACGTCAGTGCAGCAGGGGTATAAAAGAGGCAGCCGACGCCATTTTCTTCAGTCTTTCTTGCCGCGCGGTGCCGGAAGCAGAAGCAGTTCGCAAGTGCCGGTCGGCCAGCTCCTGAGATTTCCGATCAGAATTTCAGCCGAAGTCTTCTTTAAAGCTAAGTACCCCATTGGGGAAACTTTTCTTGCCTCAGACCGATGTCAGACAAAGTTAATAATTGTATTACTTGTGGGAAGCAAATACCTCATAAGGATTTCCATTCCTATTGTATTCCTTGCCTAGGCCCAGACCACGACGTCTCTGGTTGTCGGTTTTGCGCTAGGTTCAATAAACGCACTATCAAGCGTTGGGCTGATACCGCCCGACATTATTTTGGTAGAAGATTCAATTATATTACGTCGTTGGAGCATCCGACATCAGCTATGTACAAAAAACGCAAGGACAAAGACAGGCAGCCTAGGCCTAGACAAGAAACCGAGATCTCAGTTAGGCCTGCCTCCGGATCCCCGGTACTCGGTGAGGCGCCTACGCAGCCCCTGACTACCGCGGATTCAGAATATTCGACTACCTCGCAGACAGAGACTACCGGGCCTCTGGAGCCCGATCCTTATCAACACACGGACGCCATGGCTGGCGACCTGGATACTAGGGACAGGCCTTCGGCTACCGAAGCTGTATTTAAACCAATGACTCTCTCGGTTAAATCTTACGCTAAACTTAAAGCGATGACAAAAGTTAAAAAAAACGAGCCCACAGACTACCACACAGGCCCCTATGCCTAAAAAACAGATGCTTAAAATGGCGGCGGACCTGATCACCCTTATAAGAGGTTCACAACCGCCTCCTGACAAAAGGCCTAGACTGGAGGAAGATTACCCTCCATCTGACCAGAAATCCATTTCCTCAGCAGACTCAGAGGAACAGGATTATCCCTTCCCTTCTTATGAAGACTCTGATACAGAAGACTCTATCTCCTCTGTTTCTCCTCTTGAAGATTTTTCTTTTGGAGAAACCCTGCACACCATGAGAAAGCATTTCCACTGGGAAGGCCAAGATTATTCTGATTCCAAGAAAAGACTCCGAGAGTTTCTTTTTCTTCCTCAACATAGACCCCTAGCTATTCCACCAGTCTTAGACATTCTGGATGATGTTTATAATGAATCTAGTCTAAACCCAGATTCCATACCACCAGCTCCAGTCAAGCCTGACAGATATTACAGAGTTCCTGACTCTCATAAGTTTTTGTATAAAAGCCATCCAGCAGACCCAGAAACCATTTCCCAGGGTCCCAAGGGGGTTAAGGCCTCTACAGCTAAAAATCCTCTTCCTGCTGAAAGAGATTCCAGAGCATTAGAAAGATGGGGGAAAAAAGTTTACACGTCTGCCACTTTAGCCATGAGGGCATTAAACTGCCAGTTCCACGTGATTCAATACCAGCAGTACCTGCTTACTCAATTAAAACAGAAAATGAGCCCCCAAACAGAACAGCCAAATTTCAAAGAGATACAAGATTTGTTGCATGCAGCAGAGCAGGTGGGAAAGCATACCCTGCAATGTGGTTTTGATTCTTTGGAGGCCTCATGTAGAGCAGCTGTTACAGGATCTGTTATACGTAGGCATGCTTGGTTAAAAGAGCAAACTTTACCAGAACATGTCAAAACATAGCTACTGGATGTTCCACTGCAAAGGGATGTGTTATTTGGTGTCAAGGCAGAGGTTTTAAAGAAAATGGAAGAGAAAGCAAAATCAATGCAAACAGTTAAAGATTTTTTGCAGGTACAGCCTCCACGCTTCAGCAGAAACTGGCCATCAAAGAACTGGTCCTTTCCTGCTACAGACAGACCCCAAAGGGGCAGGTACAGACGCCCTAGGGGCAGAGGCCGGACACAAGGCTCCTTTAGACCTAGACAATGGCAAGCATCATCTCAAAGAGGGGGAGATGACAGATCTCAACCCTTCAGGAAGCAAACACAATGACTTTCCTCTTTGCCTGCCAAGCAAGATTGCCCAGGCAGCACCTATAGGAGGAAAACTGGCTCTTTTCGCACAAAACTGGCACATCATAGCAAAGGACAAATGGGTTTTGGATATTATTAACCGAGGCTACAGATTTCACCTACACACTTTACCACGGATGAGAGGCATGTCAAATCTGCCAACAAACCAATGGGCAGAGGCTCAAAGACAAGTTACAGCCCTCATGGACTTAAGAGCAATTCAGAAGGTACCTATCAAAGAACAAGGTCAAGGTTTTTACTCAAGACTGTTTCTTGTACCAAGAAAGGACAAAGCCTGGAGACCCATCTTAGACCTTTCAATTCTAAACACTTATCTGGAGATACCCAAATTCAAAATGCTCACTTTACAGCAGCTTCTTCCCATGCTGGGCAAGGAGTCTTGGCTGGTAACGTTGGACCTCCAAGAGGCACACCTGCATGTCCCTATCAGACAAGATTGCAGAAGATACCTCAGATTTTTGGCAGGTACAGCGCATTATCAATTCTCTGCATTGCCCTTTGGCTTATCTACTGCGCCCAGAGTATTCACGAAGTGCCTGGCATCAGTAATTGCGTACTGCAGACAACAAGGGATTCAAATTTATCCTTTTCTGGACGACTGCCTGATCCAAGCGAACAGCAAAGACATCCTACTGCAGCATCTGGATTTTGTAATAAAACTGCTAAGTTGCCTAGGGTACACAATAAACAAAGAGAAGTCAAAACTAATACCCTCACAAGAAATAATTTTCCTGGGTGCCAGCTTAAATACAACTACCCAGATGGCTTACCTCATGCCAGACAAGCAAACACATATGGCTCAATACTTCAAAAAGATGGCAACTTTTACCCGGCTCACTGCAAGGAAATTCCTGCAGGCATTGGGGTACATGGCATCCTGCATTCAACTAATTGCATATGCAAAGCTGCATATGAGAAAGCTACAATGGTACCTGAAAAGTGTATGGTCCCAGCACAGGCACAGCCTAGAAACAATTATACCTCTCATTCCCTGCCTTCAAAAAGAGTTTCTATGGTGGGCTCAAGCATGCCAAGCAAACAAGGGTCTCCCTTTTGTACTACCTCCAGCAAAGCAAACTTTGACAACAGATTCATCAGACTACGCCTGGGGTGCACATATGACAGGACAATGCATACAGGGCAAATGGTCTGCAAACCAAAGGCATCTGCACATCAATCAAAAAGAGATGTTAGCCATGCAAAACACACTAACAGCCTTCAAGGACTTTTTGCATCCAGGACAACTTCTACTAAGGACAGACAACACCACAGTAATGTGGTACATAAACAAGGAGGAACTCACTCCTACCCATTATGCAGGCAGGCAATGACCTTGTGGAACACAACATTAACTTACCAAGTACAGTTGCAAGCACAATTACTGCCAGGAAAGGAGGATTTGTTGGCAGATGAATTAAGCAGAAAGTTGACAGATCCTCATGAATGGAGACTACACCCACAAGTATTTGCAATAATAACTCAAACATGGGGTCCACCAGACATAGATCTGTCTGCCTCAACCAGAAATTACCAGCTACAAAATTTTGCACAAGGACTTATCATCCCCTGGCCTGGAAAGTGGATGCCCTTTCATTCAGCTGGGCAGCATTGTCAGTCTACGCATTCCCTCCTCTGCCTCTACTGACAAAGGTACTACTGAAAGTCAGATCAGAGAGACCACAGATGATCCTCATTGCTCCGGACTGGCCATGTCAGCACTGGTACCCACTATTATGAAGCCTGACTCACAGCCCTCCATGGATCTTACCTCAACTCCCCAAACTCTTGACTCAGCAAAACTCTCAGATACTTCACAGCCATCTCAGAACTTTAAACCTAGCTGCATGGAAGATACCTTAAACTACCAATCTACTCTCCTCTCAAAGGAAGTCCTGAATGTCATTCTGGAGGCCAGGAGGCCCAGCACCAGAAAAACTTATTCAGACAAATGGAAACGTTTTTGTGCATGGAACCAGGCCAAAGGTCTAGATCCTGGCATCCCAAGCATTCCACAAATACACCAATATTTATCTGAGATGCTACACAAGGGACTTTCCTTTTCATCTATAAAGATCCATGCTTCAGCAATTTCCGCTCATTATGATATGGATCCTTCCATTTACTCTCACCCTTTACTAAGGCAGTTTCTCAGAGGGGCAATGAACATAAGACCCCCCAGAAAACCACCAACTCCAGCTTGGGATCTAAATTTTGTCCTAGAAAAACTAACACTACCTCCTTTCGAACCTGCCTTTACAGCGGATCTACAACATTTATTATGGAAAACAGCTCTACTACTGGCAATCACCTCAGCACGCAGGGTCTCAGAATTGCAGGCACTTATGGCAGTGGAACCTTTCCTCATTTTCCATCGGGACAGAGTATCTTTAAGAACCAACCCTTCCTTCATGCCAAAGGTAGTTTACAGTGTGGCTCTCAAACAGACCATACACCTGCCCACCTTTTATCCAAACCCACAGAATAAAGGGGAAAAACTCCTTCACTCTTTGGACATTCACAGACAGCTATGCTACTATTTGGACAGAACAAAAGCCTTCAGAAAATCTGACCAACTTTTTGTATCCTATGCAGCAGGGTCAGAGGGAAGACCTATTTCCAAACAGACCATCTCCAAATGGATAGCTCATTGTATCCGCTTTTGCTACTCTCACCATGGCAAACCAGTGCCTGCTAGCATTAGGTCTCATTCTACCAGGGCTACAGCAACCTCAGCAGCCTTCCTTCCTCTAAGGAGTCCCAACAAAGAACATTATGGAGGCAGCCACCTGGAGTTCAGTGCACACCTTCACCAAACATTACCATCTTCCTCTATACTCAAAATCCAGGGCTGGCTTTGCCACTGCAGTCCTGCAGGGCATCCTAGCTGCACCCAACACGGTATAGCTCCTTCCACCCAACCTTAGCTTTGGGACTCAACCCAAGTGTGATGACTGCAGCAGCATAGTACGATGAACATAGTACAGTTTTGTACCTACCATAAATGTAGATGTTCGAGTACATATGCTGCTGCAGTCCAGGTTACCCTCCCTCCATCCCCACTTTCTAGCAGTGTTTTCCTCCAACTACAGGTTCAACAACCCTCTGGATGCATGTCTATATGGTGTATTTGCTTATAGCTACCACTTTTGCAATCCTCTTATGTTGCCTTACTAGATTGGGGCACCTGACATCTGGGGCAAGAAAAACTGAAGAAAATGGCGTCGGCTGCCTCTTTTGTACCCCTGCCACACTGACATCAGGGAAGAAGCGACGACAACCGACGCCGGACCAAGGCTTTGGAATTCAGGCCAACTGCGGGACCGCCTGACGGCAGGATAACCCAAGTGTGATGACTGCAGCAGCATATGTACTCGACCATCTACATTTATGGTAGGTACAAAACTGTACTTTCTGCGAGTGGGGGTGAATAGTAGCATTTTATTTTTTTTGGGTTTAAGATAAGACACCCTTGTAGGAGCCAATTTTTGACTGTGCTAAAGGTCTTTTGGGTTGGTGACTGAAGTTCTGATTGGGAAGTAGCAGAGCATATGAGTGTGGAGTCATCTGCATATTGGATACAGTCAGCTTGTGGAATTACAGAATGGAGGTCATTTGTAAAGATGGAGAAGAGTAAAGGACCCAATATGGATCCTTGAGGGACCCCTAGGGCAACTGGGAGGTGGGAAGATAAAGTATTATCCCATAGTACAGCCTGTTGCCTATTATCTAGGTATGATTGGAACCACTGTATAGTTAGGGCATCCAATGGCAGGTTTTTGAGTGTGTCTATGAGGAGGTGGTGGTTAACCATGTCAAATGCTTTAGACAGGTCGATAAAAAGGGCTGAGAATAGAGTGTAATTATTATGATTGATTCAGGTTGATACAGTGATGAGTTCTATAGGAGGATCCATCTGCAAATGTAGCAATATTGTTGTAGGAGGATGACAGTTTACTCAGATTACTTCTGCATATTTTGGTATAGATAGGGGAGGCATAGAGCAGGGTAGAGATAAGGTGGGTGTGAGCAATGGTGACCCTGGCTAGAGGAGTTAGAAAGGGTTGGATTCTGTCGAGGGAACCTAGTTTCTTATTCACTGTTTTTATGGTGTTATTAATGTGAGGCTCAAAAGACAAGTTATTATCTATTAGTACTCTGAGTAGTTTGGTGGTTGGCTCAGGAGATATTATAGTTCCATTATTTGAAGTGATAGTAAAGTTAAGTGGGGAGGTTCTGTGAGTGGGAGTGAATAGTAGCATTTTATTTTTTTTGGGTTTAAGATAAGACACCTTTGTAGGAGCCAATTTTTGACTGTGCTAAAGGCAGTGGCGGCTGGTGACTTCAAATCACAGGGGGGGCTGCAGGAGACAGCTGAATGGGTGGGGTCAAGGGGAGGGGGTGTGGTCAACCAGAAAGGGGAGGAGCTACGCTGCCCTGGGTGGCAAACCATCATTATGAAAGTCCAATCAAGACAAAAATAAGTGTAGAAGAATAAAAATATTTCAATGCATTGGCTGCATGACAGCTTACTTAATATCTAGATGGAAACAAAAGGTTGTGAGGCATGAAAAAATAAATTACTTTTTAAATACATTACTGGAATGCCAGTCAAAATCAAGTATAAGAAAAACCAGAAGCACTCAACTCAAACCACTTCTCCTTGCACTGCAGTCCTAATTATAATATATTCAGCTTTATTAAAGTACCAAGTAACATGCTGAAAGTAGAAATCTATGTGATGCCCCACTTGTAAAAATGTTTCTTATCCAAAAAGACCTGCTGCCTGACAACTTGTTTCATGGGGAAAACATGATAAAAGTAAAAATGAAAAGCAAACAAGAAACAAGCTCAAGATACATTGCTTAAAGGATTACTGTACAGGTTATGGACCACACATGATTGGCATTCTGTTTAGTTTACGGGTAAAGTCTGTAGAGATGACTGGAAGTCTCCAACAAGTGTAATGAGCTTTTTAAAATAATGGAATCCTGTCCTTTAATACCCAAGGCTTATACATTATCTAGTCAAGTATTCTCTGCATGGCAACAACAGAAAGGCTTTCAATGTTGGCAATTCTTTAACAGTATGCTTATTAAAGCTTACTTGCATCTTACGATCTCAGACAAGCTTACCTTATGGTCATTAAAGCATTGCTACTTAAAAACACAGAGCAACAGGCACTTTGAGTAATAAGCATAAATCAACAGTACAAAAATATGACAGAAACCAGACCATTCTGCAAAATCAAGGACAGATGAAAAGCCACTGTAGTACTTATGCAGTGTGTCCTCCCCATCCAAGGTAGATACAACTACTCCTTGCCTTGCTTGGACACATCCAGAGTCACTACATGGGGAGTGGGGTGCAACAAGCATGTCACAATTTGAAATCTCTCTGGCTGACTGTGATGGCCCTGACACATTTGTCATACCTCTCAACCTCAAGAGCAAGAAATCTGGACAAAGCCATACACAGAAGTGGGACAAAGGCCCAACAATAAGGACAATTTTTAAATATTGCTCTAATAAACTTAGAAAGATAATAGAATAGGTCTTGCATTAGTATGAATTTTCTGAAGGGTATACAATCTGAAACTCAAATGTCTGTCATTTTCTAACTTCAGTCTTTAGTGATGTCACTAATTTGCCAAAAACACACTTTTATGAAAAATGGACAAAAGCGTGATGCAAAAATATAAAATAGACACACAATACAGCTGCTACCTGTCAAAGAAGGGACACTTTAATATTAGTACTGCTACCTTGAGCAGCTGACAAAATATAAAAGAATCTACATGCATTTCAAGTAATCTATAACTTTGATTATTACAGTTATTTCTTAATTGTAAACCCTCCATGTTTTCTTCCAAAATTGCTATTTTATGGAGGGATTATAAGGGGAAGAGCAACATTTTGAGCCAAAATTGGGGACAGTTGAGAGGTTGGCTATGCCTAATTCTATAAAGCAATTTATTTGCATGTACCTCTCAACCTGTTAATGCAGTAAATCTGAACAAGGCCAAATATATTGGGGGCACATATAAACAGTACTAAAAATTGCTCTTGTATAAATTGAGACAGTTGATAGAACAGCTCTTACTTTAACATGCATTTTCTGAAGGTTATGAAGTCTGAAACTTAGAGTGACTTCTGGCAAATCATTTAGGAATTAAAACTACAAATTTTATGAACAAACCAAAAATAAGAAGCAAAAATCTATTCATTCTTTGAAAATCTGGACAGTTGGGAGGTATAGTTCAGCTGGGCCTGTCTGAGTTTGCTGCCCTTCCCCCCCCCTGACAAAATAATGGTTGAATTGAGCCTCTGCAGCCATTCCAATGAACCATTATACTTGGCTATTTCACTCCATTTACCATAAACACTAATGTGCATACTGCTTTACTTCTATGATGAGTTGGACTTCATTTGAAAGTTTTATTTTGTATTTTACAGCACAAACACTAAGTCATCTGTTAAACAAAGCAATGCAGTCTCACAATGAAAACTTAGCATTAAAACTTCTCTACCCTTGAAACTCACATTCATTGAAACAGCATTGAAACCCACATTCAAAGAAAATACATTTTGCCAGTGGCAGATAAAGATTAATTTTGTGCTGTTTTGAAATCATAGGCTCCTTGCATATGAAACATACATGTGCTCTTTGATACACCTTCCTCATTGTACTAAAATTATATTCCTT
Source organism: Protopterus annectens (assembly GCF_019279795.1). Classification (NCBI taxonomy): domain Eukaryota; kingdom Metazoa; phylum Chordata; order Ceratodontiformes; family Protopteridae; genus Protopterus; species Protopterus annectens. The sequence goes on along the minus strand of NC_056738.1, from coordinate 273,015,156 downwards.
GTACAATACAGTACACTTGTTACAGGATGTTTTAAATTTGTTTTGAACATTTTTCCAGTAAGCAATGAAACAAACCAGATGCACCCATAATGGCAAAACTGCCCAGTTGAGAACATTTATCATAAAAAGTCTACTCAGACTTCCACAGTCCACCATTATTAGTAAATATACACAATTCCACAGTCCACCATTATTAGTAAATATGCACAATTCCACAGTCCACCATTATCAGTAAATATGCACAATTCTACAGTCCACCTTTATCAGTAAATATGCACAATTCTACAGTCCATTATCAGTAAATATGCACAATCTCTGAAGTCAGTCATCTAAATAATTCCACATTAAAGAAATCTGTAACTAATGAAGTGGTTGCTGCTAGCAATCACCTTTATATTTCATGGTTTCATCGAAAAATAAAGTGTCTGTTGCCCCTCAGGAATAAATTGTCTATATTACATTAAAAAATGATAAGCTAGTAATAATATTGCAAGAGGAAATGGATGGCAAACTGATAACGAACTCATAGTTAGTATCTTCACCAAGGAGAACATTCTCAGTGCGGCAGCATCTACCCCTTGTGGGAGTAGAACCCACAACCTTCTGCATCAAAAGCAAGTACACAGCCTGTTGTGCTATAGTATTAACTTGGCAAAGCACTAAACTTCTATTCCCCTGCAGCTCTCAGTTCCTTGTAAAATCTACTCAATACTCAACTGCATCTCAACCGCAGCTCAAGAAAACTGGAAAAAGCCAAAATGTATTGGGGGTCAAAAGCCCAAAACAGGGACACATTAAACATTGCTTGTATAATCTTGGAAAGTTGCTAGAATAAAATGTTGTGTTGCCACCATATATTTTACTGCCAAGGTCCCTGAGCAAAAAACAGTCAGAGTAACATACCACTACGCCACATCAGCTGCTTTGTAAAAGAGAGGAAGACTGAAACTTAAATGGCTATTATTTAGTGAATTCAGTTCTCACCATAGCTGTCAACCTCTTAGTACAAAACACCTGGACAAACCCAGTAATGAGGGAATACAGCCCTCAAACATATTCAGTGAATTCAGTTCTTGCCATAGCTGTCAACCTTAGCACAAAAACCTGGCCGAAGCCAATAATGGGGGAATACAGTCCCAAAAATAGGGACAAATTTAAAATATTCATCTTATAAACTTGAAAATTGCTAAAAAAAAAAAAAGGTTGTGCTACTATGTATTCTGAAGAACATGAAGTTGGAAATTCAAATGCCGGTCAATTTTACTGCGGACAGAACAAAAACAATTTTCAGCAGAGACGCAGGGATTAAAACTGCAGACACATCTTTGTAAAATGGCAGGGCAGCAGAGCAAATCCACACAAACACAGGCAGGAGATGCACACTCCACACAGAAGCCACCCCAACCAAGAATCAAACCAGAAAACCTATAGCTGTGAGGCAACAATACTACCACCGCACCATCAATTATGCAAGGAATTAAACATTCATAAACCTGAAGTCTGAAATTCAAATGCCTGTCAATTTTACTGCGGACAGAACAAAACCAATTTTCAGCAGGGATTAAAACTGCAGACACGTCTTTGTAAAATGGCAGGGCACCAGAGCAAATCCACACAAACACATGGAGGAGATGCAGACTCCACACAGAAGCCACCCCAACCAAGAATCAAACCAGAAAACCTATAGCTGTGAGGCAACAATACTACCACTGCACCATCAAATATGCAAGGAATTAAACCTTCAGAAACCCTTAAGTCTGAAATTCAAATGCCTGTCAATTTTATTTAACATTTTTAATCAGGACAGTCTGACTTGGAACAAATAAACAATTTTCAGCAGAGGCCCAGGAAGAAATAATGCAGACATGTCTTTGTAACATGGGAGGACACAAAAGCAAACCCACACAAACACAGGGAGAAGATACAGACCCCACAAAGAAGGAACCCCAGCCAAGAATCAAACCCAAGAACCTGCAGCTGTGAGGCAACAATGCTACTACTACACCATCAAATATCAAGCATTGCAACATTTACAAACCACAGATATTATGAGGAACAGATCAGATCGAATATGAGGCAAAAATCTGAAATTTTTTTACAAATGGTGGTGGGTAGGGAACTCAAGTCTTTAACACCTGCATACAGGGTACAGGGTTCAAGCCTAATCCTTCCCGACGAGATCCCTAATGCTCTGTCCCGAGTCCCTGCTGCTGCTCTTGCAGTCCGGACGCGACCCATAATCCTGGCGAGTCTGTGCACTGTAAAAGTGCACAGACGTCTCCTTGTGTCCCCCTATGGGGATGGCCGGACTGCCTTGAGCATGCACATAGACCGACAGTAGTCGGGACTCGGTCTATCTTGCTGTGAAGTCCAATTTCGAAAAGTAATTTTTTTTTTATTTTTCATTTTTCTTTCATTTTTCTTTCTCTTTTTTATTTTTGAGGGGGCTGCAGTCCGGCAGCCCTATGCCACGAGCCGCCCCTGGCTAAAGGTCTTTTGGGTTAGTGACTGAAGTTCTGATTGGGAAGTAGCAGAGCATACGAGTGTGGAGTCATCTGCATATTGGATACAGTCAGCTTGTGGAATTACAGAATGGAGGTAATTTGTAAAGATGGAGAAGAGTAAAGGACCCAATATGGATCCTTGAGGGACCCCTAGGGCAACTGGGAGGTGGGAAGATAAAGTATTATCCCATAGTACAGCCTGTTGCCTATTATCTAGGTATGAGTGGAACCACTGTATAGTTAGGGCATCCAATGGCAGGTTTTTGAGTGTGTCTATGAGGAGGTGGTGGTTAACCATGTCAAATGCTTTAGACATGTCAATAAAAAGGGCTGAGAATAGAGTGTCATTATTATGATTACTATTAATACGGTTAGTGAAGGATAAGAGAGCAGAGGTTGTGCTATGAAATGGTCTAAAGCCATGTTGACAGGTTGCTAGTAAATTCTGTTCAAGTAGGTAGGTTAACAGTTGTAAATGAATACATTTCTCCATTATTTTTGCCAAAGGAGATAGTATGGCTATGGGCCTATAGTTGGAGAACTCCTTGGAGTTGCCACCTTTGTGCAGGGGGATAATGTGAGAGACTTTCCAGATTAAGGGGATAGTTCCTTCAGAAATAGTTCTGTTAATGAGGATGGATATGGGGTAGGCTATGATTTTAGCAGCTTTTTGCAGGTATTCTGTGTGTAGTAGATCTGCAGAGAGTGTGGTGGGTTTAAGTTTCTGGATGAGGTTACAGATGAGCGATGTGGGCACTGGGTGAAAATGAAATAGAGGAGGATTATTGGTAGAGGTTATGGTAGAGCATGAGGTGCTAGGGGACAGCTGGTTGGCTAGGGATTGGATTGTTTCAGTGAAAAATGTGTTAAATGAGTTGGCTATTTGGATGGGATTGTTGTGAACAGAGCCAGAGGGAGTAGGAGTGCATGAGTGTCCAGGGTGTAGGAGATTATTGATGCCTAGCCAGAATTTTTGAGGATTATTTTGGTGGGTTTGTTGAAGCTGGCAGTAATAGTTTCTTTTATCGGATAATATGGCTTTTTTTGTTTAGTTTCTTAGCTGTCTGAATTGTAAGTGATCAAAGGGGCTTTTTGTTGAACGCCATTTGGCCCATAGTTTATTTCTTTGGAGGATTTTTTGTTTGGTAGTTTTGGTGAGCCATAGTGCTGGTTTAGCTCTGATTCTAACTTTGCATAATGGGGCATGACAGTCTAAAATGGAAAGAAATTTCAAATTAAAGTATTTAACTGCATTATCTAGTGGGAGGTGTTTCAGGGGTGACCAGTCACAGGTGCTTAGTTCAGTTTGAAAGTAAGCAGGGTTAAAATTTTTGTTAGTACGAATAGTTCTGCAGATGGTTGAGTTTGGGACTTCAGTTTTATATCTGATTAGATAGGTAAGCAAGTGGTCACTTATGTCCTCTGGGAGGGTGCCTGTTTTATAGTTTTGTTGGGGAGAATTAGTGAGTATTGTTTTGTTGTTAAGTTTATTAGTACGGGTAGGGGATGTTATAGTTTGGGTAAAATCATATAGGTTGATATAAGTAGAAGGCTGCTCAGATATACAGGAGTTCCAGTTTATGTTAGTCTTCAAGTATAATGGTTTCTTGGGGGTAGCTGCTTGAGAGCCAGCTGAGGATAGCCTCTAATGTGTTGGTGTTATTGCCTGGGGGAAGATAGACACAGATTAGATGTATGGCTTTACATTTGTTAAGCTGAATCTTAGTTAGAAGAATCTCTGGATTGTTGGAAAGTGGAGGTTTGGGGTCTAGCGAGGTAACTTGTAATCCATTCTTATAAAGTATGGGTATGCCTCCACCTTTCTTAGTATTACGGTCAAGTCTCAGGATATTGTAGCCAGGGGGTAGAACTGCACTGTCTTGTATTGATGGATTAAGCCATGTTTCAGACAGACAGCGGATGTCAAAAGAATGTACAGCTATAAGGGCATGCAGGTGAACAACTTTATTATTGATGTTACGAATGTTAAGATGAGCTATCAGGAGAGAGTTGGGGGGCTTGATAAGCATGTGTGTGTTAGTAGGAGTTGGTGTATCAGGGTGTGTAGCTGTGCTTGTGCTGGGACCAGGGTTTGGGTGTATATCACCATCTAAAAGGGAGTGGACCTGTACTTTTAGGGTGAGTTGTAAAAATTTAAAAATTAGGTTCTTGATTTTTCTAGCTATTGGGTTATAATGAGAGATGTGAGTGAGTCTATGAAACTTGGCTGTGGAAAAGAACAAAATGTCAGTATTGTGAATATATAAATGTAGGAATAGAATTTGAACATCCAGATTCTCATGAGGTCTTTCATTTGAGGGTTAATGCAACTTGTAGTACCTCCCATGTGGTATATCTGGCTATGTGCCAGTTATGTAATACATTTTATGTTGGTAAGACCAATAGATTGCTCAAAGATAGAATAAGAAAGCATATATATAATATATATATATATATATATATATATATATATATATATATATATATATATATATATATATATATTTATATATCTCATATTAAAAAGAAAAGCATAGCTAATGCCCTTGCAAAGCATGTGTCTTGAGACAAGTGAAAGACATAGTTTTAAATTTATGGTCTTAGGCAGATGTTATGAAAATAAGGGGGGAGGTGATATCAGAGCTAGAACGGAAGAGTTAGAGGCAAACTGGATTGTGAGGTTGAGGGCTGATGTAGGACATGGCTTAAATGACCATGTGCCAGTGAGACCCATTTTAAAAAATAGACCATTGCGTAGGTGATGTTTTTAAATGTGTGCACATATATTTTTCTGCATTTGCATTTGATGATACATATTTTAAATGTATACATTTTATATGTTTTAGAAGCATTTTTCTTTAAATAAATAGTTAAATGGTTTTGTCATGTGATTTGTGATGATAGTATAAAATGGGTGTTTTAGCAACAATGTAGATACACCTGAAGAAGCATTTAGTGAAAGCACTTGTGTAAATAAACAGCTGTGTTGGTTGAAGAAACTGGAGCCTTGCCTTTGCTTTTTGTCTGTATTTATCCTTGGACCTTTGGTGACTTACTGCAGAGCCACTTGCATTTTGTTGGTTTTGCTTTTCATTTTCATTTTGTTCTTTTCCGACGATTCCAGGATTATGGCTACAGGAAATGAGAACATTGAGTTAAGTTACAATCCTGTAACAGATTTAAAATGGACTGAATCTAATATTAACTTGTTCATTGATAAGGTGAGCGAAAATAAGAATCCACTGCTTGAAAATACATGTACTGTGGAAGGAACTGACTTTCCTAATATTGACTTTATTGCACTGAAGAGTGACTTATTTTCCTTGGAGAAAGATCTATTTAAACTTAAACGTGTGCAGTATGAAAAGTTTCATTTAAAAGTGTGCATTGCAGAGAAAGTAATACCCCGTGAGTTAAGGGTGTTAAAGATGCCTGCTCAAACGGACTGTGATCCTGTGCTTTTAAGTGAATGGCAGCAACTAAACCTGAGCACAAGCTTGGGTTATTTAAAACTGTTGGTTGCTGGAGCAGGTAGGGAAGAGACAACTGTACTAAACCTAATTAGGAAAAAATATGTTGATCTCTACAAAAAATATGGTGCTGAAGTGACTTTAAAACCAGTAAATGACTCGATGGATAATGCTGCAACCTATGCTAGAAAATTGCTCCAAATTAAGCTAAAGAAACTACAAAGACACCATACAGATTTTGCGCTGGGCAATGTATTTATGTGACCACGAGAGTCCAATACAGCCACGGAGCACACTGGCATAGCGAGAATGATGGAGATGGAGGCCTCAGTGAATCAGAATGCACAAATAGAGGCAACATCTAATCCAGTGGCTGTTAATGCACAGAAAGAAGAAGAGGGGCAGATTCAAAGTGCAGACGAAGGGAGAGACAGCACGTTAAATATGTCGGCAACTGGAGCGGGAAGAAAAACTTTCTCCACAGTAGTGGAAGTTCACCACAAAGAGAATGGTAATATCTCCAGACCAGGAAGGCAGAACATGGAAAGTACCCCCCCCCCTTTTTACACCCACATGGACAGTTGAATCTGACTTTTCCACTTCCGACCAGGGAAAGGTCTACAAGCAGTGGGGGCAGAGGACAGTACAGAAATCAGCAGAGAGGGAGAAGTACAATGCGAAACAAGAGGAAATATGTAGAAGAGATGGTGAGTCCATACACAATAAAGAAAGCATTCTCGAATGTAAAAACTTAGTAGTTAACACAATATGAACTTAATGTTTTGGAAAAAGGTTTATCCTTTATCCCCACAGCTGATATGGACATTACAGAGATTGCTTTTGATATTAAAATGTTCACTCTCAACTTAATGCTTAAAATTATGTTTGATAATAATGAAAGTGTAGAAACTTTTAATTTTAGGAAGCCCAGTTTCTTTATACCTTAATAAAATTTGTTGGTTAATGCTTTTGAGAAACTTTGTTTAGAATATGTATATAAGTTATATTATGAAGAGAAAAGTAAACAGAATAAGAAAAAATGGCATAATGCAACAAAAAAAGAGTTTGAAGCTCTTATAGACCTCCAGACGGACCCCACTATCATGATGCGACCAGCGCTGATAAAGGTAGACAAATAGTCATCATGAGTAGAGAAGACTATGATGCAAAGATGCATGACTTATTAAAAGACACTAAGTTCTATAAATTGATTTCCCCTTTACAAGTGAGACGAATGATAGAGAAAGTACATAGTGAACTCAAAAATTTAGAAAGTTTGGACCTTATAGATGATGGCCTTCTAAAGTATTTTTTAATACAAAATCCTCTCACTCCTAACATCCAAGGATTACTGAAGTTACATAAAAGTAAGGCAACCCCCCCCCCCCCATGAGACCAATTGTAGCAGGAAGGGATTGGTGCACAGAATCCATTTCCATATTTTTGGATAAAAATCTTAGGAATTTATTGAGTAAGTCAGAATATATTTTAAGAGATACTGAACATTTTATTAGAGCTCTGTATGAGTTTTTCAGGAAGGGGGAAATGACTGAATTTACTTTGTTGCTTACACTTGATGTAATTTCTCTTTTCACAATAATTCCAAATGAACTTGGAATCAATAATGTCACAGAGTTATTAGAGAAAGATGGAAATTACATGAGAGAAAGGATACAGCTAATACAGATCTTATTGAAACTAGTGCTTGAGAATAACATCTTTATGTTTAGGGACAGAATATACTGGCAGTGCAATGGTGTTGCAATAGGCACATCATGTGCCAACAGTTATGTGAATGCAGTGATGTCAGCATGGGAGGTAGAGCATGTGGAAACGGGTCCCTATAAACAGCACATACTGTTTTTTCGAAGGTTTGTAGATGACCTCTTCCTGTTATTGAAGGCTCAGTAGAACAATTATTGGATTTTGTGGAATGGATTAATAATTCAACACCATTCCTTAAATTTACATTGACTTGGTCTTGCTCTGAGGTGACTTTCCTGGATGTCAGTATAGTGAGAGGAGAGGAAGGGGAATTAAGTACAAAAATGTATAGGAAAGAATGTTATGCCAATAAATTGCTAAGGAAAGATAGTCTGCATCCCAAGTATGTGTTTAGAAATGTCGCACATAACCAGTTGTATAGGGTGTCAAGGCCTAATGTTAAACAGAATGACGTTAAACAACAAGCAGAAGTAGTGAGTAGAGAGTTGGTGGAAAGGGGATACAGTAAGGATGAAGTATGTAGTAATATGATAGAGATAGAAAAATTAAGGGGTACAAGAGCAAAGCCCTATTTTTCAGAACCTTGTGAAAACTCTGGGGCTAATAAAAAAATATATAATAATAGTAAGCTTAGAATGTGTGTTAGTTATTCAAGAGACATAAGAAAATATGCCGATATTATTAATACTCATTGGAATCTCTTGACCACAGATAGGTAAGTAAGTTTCTGGACTCACATCCTCAGTTTACGTTTAAGAACTAAAAGTCATTGAAAAGGAGACTGTGTACACAGAGAGATCAGATAGGGCATTCTAAAGATAGAGGGACTAAACCCTGTAAGAGATGTCAGTATTGTGAATATATAGATGGAACAAAATTTGAACATCCAGATTCTCATGAGGTCTTTCATTTGAGCATTAATGCAACCTGTAGGTACCCCCCATGTGGTATATCTGGCTACGTGCCAGATATGTAATAAATTTTATGTTGGCATGACCGATAGAGTGCTCAAAGATAGAATAAGAGAGCATATATATCATATTAAAAAGAAAAGCATATTTAATGCCCTTGCAAAGCATGTGTCTGAGACAAGTGAAAGACGTAGTTTTAAATTTATGGTCTTAGGCAGATGTTATGAGAATAAGAGTGGGGGTGATATCAGAGCTAGAATGGAAGAGTTAGAGGCAAACTGCATTGTGAGGTTGAGGGCTGATGTAGGACATGGCTTAAATGACCATGTGCCAATGAGACCCATTTTAAAAAATAGACCATTGCGTAGGTGATGTTTTTAAATGTGCTATATGTGTACATATTTTTCTGCATTTGCATTTGATGATACATATTTTTAAATGTATACATTTTATATGTTTTTAGAAGCATTTTTCTTTAAATAGTTAAATGGTTTTGTCATGTGATTTGTGATGATAGTATAAAATGGGTGTTTTAGCAACAATGTAGATACACCTGAAGAAGCATTTAGTGAAAGCGCTTGTGTTAATAAACAGCTGTGTTGGTTGAAGAAACTGGAGCCTTGCCTTTGCTTTTTTTTCTGTATTTTTTTCTATAGATATTTTAAACGTTATGGATAGTTCATCAAAGGCAAAATACTGTGGCATAATCTCTATAATCATTACAAGTGAGTCTTCTTCAAAATTATGCATGCTTTTATATGCAAGCTTATGTGGTCACATAATGAAAGCTGGCGGTGGTTCTGCTGCTTACCCTTCCTTAGCACAGGCCCTCTGGTCACCACCTGCACTGGTATTCAAACCACTGAAAAATCTGCACCCCAGAAAGTTTAGATGTTGTCCACTGTCAGAGGTCAGTGGCCAAATCCTTTTAAAGTCTACCTCATGGGAAGACACCTGTGTTCAAAGCAGGTGAACCTCATAGTGCCTGAGTACAGAGAGCATTAATAACATTTCACACTTATCTCATAATAGTGGCAGTGAGCTATCAATGCATCAAGATGCTCTTTCCATGTTGAATCAATTAAGAAAATGCTCCTGAATGTTGTCAGGGATCCCCACACTTTGATACCAATCATGAACTAGTGCAGCATAAAATAACAGCTAATATCTGACATGAATGGGCATACTGCTAAGCATAGCAAAGCAGCTCATGAGCAGCTGCTTCAAATAGGCAGTGGCAATACTCCTTAGTACACAGGTGTAAAGGTTTCTGGATAATGTACTTTATAAGAGGTGTTACTCACCTCTGACATGTTGCTCCTCCCCATTCCACTCCAAAAAATGAAATAACTTAGCATTCAAGGTAAGTGAGCCTCATGTTTCATGAACATTATAGCAAAAAACCTAAGTAGTCTTGTAATTCAACTCTCACAACTAAACCTATCCCACTCCTCTCTCAACTGGTTCACCAGCTACCTGTCAAATAGGCAACAAGCAGTTAAGTAGAATAAAGCTGTTTCACCATTCCTAAACACTCCCACTGGTGTGCCCCAGGGCTCAATTCTAGGTCCCCTTCTTTTCAGTATTTTTATTAATGACTTCTATCATGCCATCCCAAACACCAGCCTCGTCCAATACGCCGATGACTCGAGAATAATATGCTCTGCTGCCTCCACTTCCACATTAACAAAACTAACTCAACGCCTTCTCTTCTACTGAACAATGGATGCTACACAACCTTCTAGCACTGAATGCAACCAAGACAAAACTAATGATATTTCTCCCCCTCTAAAAGCAGCACCCTTGACAAAAACTCTATCACCAGCCAAAATAACACCACTCTAGAAATAGTCTCCACAGCTAAACTGCTAGGAAACCCCATTGATGATTAGCTAAAATTCAACAGCCATCTTTATGCATATATAAAAACAAGTCATAAGAAGGGTGGCATGCTTTACCGCCACAACCGTTTCATCACCCCCCTCCATTCTTGCTAAGATATACCTTATCACTTCCCTTATGTATTGTGCCTCTATCTTTACTAATCTGCAATCCTTCCTCAGGTCAAAAGTCTCCTCCTGTTACCATAAAATCTCTAAATTTCCAGCTGGCCACAGATCAAATACTCATCACTGCATTTCCCTCCACCAACTGAACTGGCTTGAGTTGCCCAATTATCTCACCCTATATTCAACTTATCCAAGCACATAAGCTCATTTTCAGCCCTACTGTCTGTCCCTCCCTTGCCTCCACCTTCCAAATGCATCTACCTAACAGATGTCTTCGATCTAACTCCCAAAATCTATTATAGTTACATAAACCTGCTGGCACTCTAGGCAAACTTCTTCTATCCTTCTGCCTTGCACGCCACTGGAATTCTCTACCTCCACTTATCCGTACAACTAACAGACTCTATTTTCAAAACCTTACTTCCCTCATACCTATCCTCACAATGGGAATGCTCTTGCTCCCATCCTACATAAATTCCTTAATTTTACTGGTCTCTACAGCTAATTACATCTGCTAAAAGTCTCTACTAACCATATAACTCCTGTAAGAAATAAAATACTCTACGAGATACATAATTTGTTAGTTTAGTATCTGCTCCCTTGGTTACCAATTTCTGCAACTGTTGTTACCATGTATTTTTTCCAATTCTCATGTCGTCTTGTTCCTTTGGCTTTTCCCGGTTAGGGGTCGCCACAACAGAACTCCGGTTCGCTAATGATTGGCAGTAGATTTTTACAGTGCCGAGTTGCCAGCCCGAAGCCCAACCTTCAACAAAGGCACACCCATTCACGCATGTCTTTCGAACGCCATTCAACCATGGGGAGGACATGCAAACTCCACACAGAAGGTGCTCCAGACGAGAATAGAACGGGAGTACCTCTTGCTGTGAGGTGACAATGCTACCGCTGAACCACCGTGGCTTTTTTTTTTCTAATTTTCATGTAATAATTTTATATGTTTTCTTAAATTTTGTATTTTATATTTTTTTTATAATTTTGTATATTAGAATGTTGCAATTTTATAATACTGTTCTGTCTTGGAGCTTTTCTCCCCGGGGCTCCATTGAAAATGAGCTCCTCGTGCCCTAATGGACCATCCTGGCAAACAAACTGCAAATAAATAAATAAAATAAATATAGAATTGCACTGAAACTCTACTGTTGTTAGAACATTTGAAATAAACCAACCCGCCATTAAAACAGCACACAGCTCTGAGTGAAACTAAATACTTTAATGACTCAAGTAGATTAAGCACTTTCGTCTATATATAACACGATACTTCATTAGAATAAAGGCAAGTTGCAAAACAAGTGTGCAAAAATGAAATATCAGTACCACATTTAAGAAATTCATCCAATAAGAAGCCTAAGTACATTGTATCCAGAAACAACTAAAATGAGTGTTGCATTCAGTGAACAAGTAATAGTTGTAAAAACATCTTGAAAAACTTTTTTATATCTAGAATGTGCAATCAAATAATCTCCCAGTTATTGTAGTAGAAGTATGTACAGCAGTGTTAATACTGAGAGCAGAAGTTTTATGAGCAAAGATTTAAAACACTGCCAATGGACACAGCTTCATTTAGTCCAAGATAATTACAGGCATCAAGTCTTATCTGCAAGGTTAGTTCTCTAAACTCTAACAAGTCCTTCCGTGGGCCTCCAAGGATCTGTTTTTGCAATTTTGTCCAGCCCACAAAAAAAAAGTTACCTACATGCTTATGTTTAATATCATATATGTGCTAGTAAATACATTGATTGAATCTACTGTCTGTCTTACCAACGTAAAAACAAGTACGGTGTTGACATTTGGTCAGATGAACCTGCGGTTATATGGATTTAGTCTAATAAATTTGTTGATCACTGAATCACTGCCTAGGATAAACTTAGATTGTGAACAAAGTCTACATTTTACTGTTGACTAAAATGAAAATAGTTGCCTTACTCTGAAAAATTCTTAATTGCTGTACCTGTCCAAAAAACTACTCATGGTCTGTTCCCTATTTTGTCTGTAACATTGTCATAACTAAAAAAAAAAAAACAAACAAAAAAAAAGGTTCTAACTTCTTTCCAAAATCCCCCTGATTTCTTTATAGTCAGTATTAAAAGTCATGACCAGAGATATAAGATATAGTGTTATCATCCAAGTCGTCTATATTCAAGTTGTCAGCCAACAAAGAATCTTGGTTACCAGATAATGGTAAACTATGTAAGGAAACATCCAAAGTGATAACCGAAACCTGTTGAATCAGTTGCTGTAAAAGTTGTGTACGCATCCCCAAATTCAGTGACAAATCTTCACTCAAGTCAGCAGGAATTTTTAATAGAATCTACCTCTTTTACATCAAGTAAAATTTATGTACTCACATTACTATTGGAATTGGTTTTAAAGAATAATTATATATATTTTTTGAGGGGCAATATTGTTTACAGCTGAAGAGTGTAGCTATGGGGGCTTCTTGTGCCTCGATGTTTACCAACATCATTATGATTCAGTGGGAGAAGTTTATTTTCAAGTACAAGTGCCAATTTTCTTGGGTTACATATACCCATTTTGGGGCAGTATTTTTATTATTTGAGGAGAACCAGTTAGTGGAATTAATCATTTTACTAACTACATTAATTCCACCACTTCCTTTTTGAAATTTACCCATGTTGTAGGAAGGGATCAGCTCAACTACCTAGATGTGGAAATTATTAAAGACTATAAGTGGAAGACATTCATCACTAACATCTATAGCAAGCCTACCTTTTCAAATTCTGTCCTATTTTACACAAGTTGTCATCCTCCCCATCAAAAGAGTGGGATTGTCAAGGGCCAGTTTGTGTGCCTTGCGAGGATGGTTTCTGAATTTGACTTTTAACTGAATGTGACAAGTTATTAAATATGCTTTTAGTTAGGGGATATCCCCGAGATTTGGTGTCTGAGATGTGCAAAAAGGTGGTTTCAAACAGTTTTGAAGGAATTTATTGTCTACTTATGTTGGCCCATGACAATAGATTGACCAACAATTTGAATACTAACACTATATATTATACCGATTCTCTGGTACTTGCTAAAATGAAATCAAAGGCATTTTTTCTACTTATGGCAATGTTACAAATGACAAAATAGGGAAGAGACCATGAGTAGTTTTTAGGAGAGGTAGAACAATTAAGAATTTTTTAGAGCACGGTGACTATTTTCATTTCAGTCACAATGGTAAAAGGAGGGGCACTTTCAAATGCGAATTTTGTTCACAATGTTAGTTTATCCTAGGCAGTGATTCAGTGGTTATCAACAAATTTATTATAAAGACTTCCTTTTATTGTACCTGCAATTCTATGGGCTTAGTTTATCTGGCCAAATGTCAACACTGTGCTTGTTTTACATTGGTAAGACAGAGAGGAGATTCAAAGAATGTATTTATGAGCACTTATATGATATTAAACACAAGAATATAAATAACACTTTATTTAAATGCATTAAAAAAAATCCCACCCACTATTTCCTTTTTTCAGGGGGGTGTGTGGACAAAATTGAAAAAAATCCATGTGTCGCCCCATGGAAGAACTTATCAGAGTTTAGAGAACTAATCTGGCAGATAAGACTTAATGCCTGTAATTATCTGAGACTAAATTGTGTCCATTGCCATTGTCTTAAAACTTCACTTATACATTGTTTGATTTTAACTCTGATCTTAGTGTTAACGCTGTTGTACATAATTCTACTACAATAATCAAGGGGGGGTATTTGATTGCACATTTTAGATATAAAATAAATTTTCAACATATTTTTATATCTAGCAATGAAAGTAAAAGATAATTCCAACAGCAACAAGGTACCTCAGTAACAAACACAGTCTGTATCCAAACGAAAAAACAAAACTAAGGTATGGCTCCAGGCTCTCCAAATAATTTTATTGCAGAAACACAAGCGCTTTCACCATCAGGCTTCTTCATGTGTATAGAACAAAGTACAGACACACCTGTCTTTATACTAACAATCATTGAATCACTTGATTTAATACTTTATTTCTTTAAGAGAATTACTAACAGTTACATAAACTGTAACATATAAACACAAACTACATAAAAATGTCAATATAAAATACCAGATGGTGTATTAAAAGATAAAATGTATATCTATAACAAATATACACAAATAAAAATATATGACAGAATTAGAACACAATATTACCTACAAAGTGGTCTATTCTTTAAAACAGGTCTCAATGGTACACAATTATTTCTGATGTCACCTCCCCCTAAATTAACATATTAAGGAGACCAATGTGCAACATATTTTCACATTTAGGTACTAGGTAGATGCTGTGTTAATTTAAGGGGAGGTGACATCAGAATCCGAAATGAGAATTTAGAAACCAAATGGATTCTGAAGCCAAGAGCAAATATTGGCCATGGTTTAAATATTATATATATATATATATATATATATATAAGAGACCTTGGGACCCAGGTGGACAGTAGTCTCTCTGTCACATCGACACAGTAGTCAGGAAGTCCTTCTACGTGGCACACCATCATAAAATGGTTCTCATCCAGAAAAAAAGAGGTCATTGTTACCCTCTACTCGTCACTCAGACTGATTATAGAGTACAATGCCCCTTTTGGAATGTACCTCACAAGACATCTGCAGCAGCTGGAAAGGCCACAGAAGTACCTCACAAAGAGGATTACTGTCCTCAAACAAATGCCCTACACTGACCACCTCAAAAAACTCCAGCTTTACTCCGTAGCATATCGCCTACTCCAAGGTGATCTCTGCCTAACATATAAAGCTATGTCAAACCCAGAGCTGTTGGACATGCTACACCTAAAGAAATCCCAATCCCTCCAAGCTACACGCTCTAGGGACCTAAACTTTGTCACCACAATAAAAAGGACATGCTGGAGGGATAGATTCCTGTCGCAGATACTTCCTATAGTCTGGAACAAGCTACCCATCTGTGTCAAGCAAAGTTCTTCATTAGCACTCTTCAAGAAAAATCTTGATGAGTGGATGGGAAATAGGAAATACACCCCGGGGATCACTTCTGTGTCTGCTGGACAGTGGCACAGGAAAATAACTTTCTTGGGTGGCGTAAGCTATGGTACCTTGCTGGCTAGGCTTACATAGGCCCTTGGGCCGATAGCCTAGCACCTACCTATGAACACACACATATATATATATATATATATATATATATATATATACACATACATGATTTGGAGAGAGACAGAGAGAGGATTTTAGCTGATTTTTGAAGCTAAGTTTGTTTTACTGTATCCAGATTTCAAGTGGGGTGGAGTTTCAGATTTTTGCAATAGTATTAGAGTAAAGGGAATCTCCTGAGATGTGTTTGCTTTTGGATACTTCAACCAGCCCTTTGTTGGTAGATCTCAGCTGACAGTTATTGGTGTAATGGTTAATTTGGCCTTGTAGAGTTGGAGTTTTTTTGTGGTGGTGGTGAAGAATTTGGTGAGTGAGGGTGAGTTGGTTTAGGCTCAGTAAGTTTGGTAACTCAAGCCAGGATAGTTTCTGAAGGGCTTGACAATGGTGGGATCTGTAGGAAGACTCCGTAGTGAATTTAGCTATTTTCTTATAGCAAGTGGATAATTTGTTTAGATCACCTTTATTTAGGTTAACTAGAAGAGGAAAAGCATATAGTAGTGTGGATAAGAGGTAGGTTCTTGCTATGATGGCCTTACTATTGGTAGACAGGTCTTACATTTATAGAGTGTGCCTAGATGTTTGTGCACTTTTGTTATGGTTTGGGCTATGTGCTTGTGAAATTTCATGTTTTGCTCAATTATAACCTCTAGTAGCTTGGTTTGTGCAACTGGTGAGATATGGGTATTGTCAGAAGTGATAATTGTAAAGGGATGAATGGGATCTATAGCCTTGGAGGGATGAAAGAGAATTAACTGGGTCTTTTTAGGGTTCAGTATTAATTGAAAGTCCAATAACCAGGTTTCAGTGGCTGTAAAGGATTCGTGTTTTTTTTTCTGTAGTTGGAGAGAGGGAGCTGAGCAGATTATGGTGGAGTTGGCATACTGGACTAAGCTAGCAAGAAGGGAGCCTTT
Organism: Protopterus annectens; assembly: GCF_019279795.1. Taxonomy (NCBI): domain Eukaryota; kingdom Metazoa; phylum Chordata; order Ceratodontiformes; family Protopteridae; genus Protopterus; species Protopterus annectens. Next base: position 272,998,472 of record NC_056738.1, on the reverse strand, counting down.
ATGGACGTTATTAGTGAATATTGTGAATAGCGGGGGTCCGAGTATAGATTCTTGAGGCACACCTAAGGTAACGGGTAGAAAGGAGGGATAGGGAGTCCTGCCATTTAACAGCTTGCTGGCGGTTGGAAAGATAGTCTTTAAACCATATGAGTGTAGATTTATTTAATTTAAGTTCTGAGAGTATTGCCAATAGCTTGTTATGGGAGACTGTATCAAACGCATTGGACAGGTCCAAAAAGACAGTGGTTATGAGATTGCCTACATTCAAGGTTGGTAAAGCTGATGAGAGCAGTGGTGGTGCTGTGGTTAGGGCAAAAACTGTGTTGAGTTTCAGCTAGGAGGTTGTTGGATAGAAGGTATTTTAGTATTTGGGAATGTATACATTTTTTCTAGGATTTTAGACACTGGTGATAGTATGGCTATCAGGCGGTAATTGGATAACTCAGTTGAGTTACCACCTTTGTGAGATTTTCCAGACAGGTGGGACCTGTTTCTTGGAGATGGATCTATTGATAATTATAGAGACAGGGTATGAGATAGCTTTGGCTGCAATGCAGAGGTATTCTGCTGAGAGGTTATCAGCTGCTAGGGTAGTGGGTGTTAGTTTGGTCAGGTATCTGAAGATTGTACTGGTTTGGACTCGGAGGGAGAAATATTTTTGGTTAGTTGGGGAATTTAGCAAATCTGGGAGGGCTGTGGTAGAAGTGTTTGTTGACAACTTTAAAATGGTGTTATTAAAATATTCATTGAATTGTGTTGCATTGTTGTTAGTGGTTGTGTCAATGTTTGGGGGTGGGGTACCTGTTTTTTCTGGGTTGGAGAATTCTATTTTATGGTTGCCTAAAATTTTTGGGGGTTGGGGTTATGCTTAGTTTTTATATTGGAGTAATGGGTTTTCTTATCTATTCTTATTTGTTTGTTTGATGCCAAGGTAAGAGGTAGATGAGGCTCAATTACTAACTGTTAGGATAGGAGAAAATGTGATACAATTGGTGATGTATAACAAATCCACAGGAAAGTCCCCAGGAATAGATTCCTATGGCAGTTTGGAAGCTAGGAGGGAAAAAAACTGATAAAAATCTGGAAGGTGTTTAATAATATTTTAAGAGGAGGAGAAGCACCAATAACTTGGAAGAAAACAGTGGTGGCTGTAATACCTAAAGAGGGTAAAGGCCAATCAGAGCCAGGTTTATACAGACCCATTTCAATCCTAAACCATGATTTTAAAGTGTTTGTCGATAATAGCTAAAAGAATGGCAAAGGTGATGCCAACATTGATAGATATGGATCAATGTGATTTTGTGGAGGGGAGGCAAACATTTGATGGCATTAACAGAACATTGATGATCCAGAGGGAAGCAGAATATAAGAAAATACCACTGTTGTCAGTGAGTCTTGATGCAGAGAAAGCATTTGACAGAGATAGCTGTGAGTTTATGATAGGGCAATGGAACCATTTGCATTTTTTGATAAAATTGTAAGGTTAAGTTTGAGAATGTATGAGGGATTGGAGGCAAAATTTAAAGTGGGTGGGTTCTTCTCTGATAATTTCTGTTTGAGCAGAGGAACCAGGCAGGGGTGTCCTCTTTCCCCTTTGTTATTTCCATTATATTTAGAACAATTGGCCAAGAAAATAAGACTCAAAAATTCTAGAATATAATTGTTATGGTAGTCAAGAAAAGCAGATATTTTATACCTGATAAAACCAGAAAAGGACATTTCAATGTTGTGGAACATACTGAGGCAGTTTCAAATCTTTTCAGGATGCAAAATTAGTGAAGTTAAAACAAAGGCAATAACTGTAAATTATGTACCCACACATCAATTGGTTGAACAATACCCATATTTATGGGAACATGATAAAATGAAGTAATCAGAAGTATGGATTAAAAAGTATTCTGGTGTAGCAGTTAAGGATATGTGGGAAGAGACTAAAGAAAAGATGATACAAAAACTGAAACATTGGAAGCTTTGGTATATAAATATGGATATGGATAGCAAGATACAAACAGTTAAAATATTTTAGTCCCTTTAGTTTTATACACAGATCAGACATATTTTTTTAACCAGAGGAGAAGTTGTGGATAGCAATTAATAAAGAGCTGATGGTTTTTATCTGTGAGGGGAAGACATCAAGAGTCAAGTGGGGTAAGCTGATTCTTCCAATTGAACAAGGCGGTTTGAGATTGCCCGATTTGAAGGGGTATTTCAGAGCTACAAAGTTAAGATTCCTATACATAACACATGCAGAAACCTGTAATTCAAAGTGGAAAGGGATGATGATGAAATAGGGGGAAGCTCAAGAAACAAGGAAAGACTGGGATTTTGGATGCAGATCCTTAAGGAAAATAATAACCATACAGAATATTACATTAAAGTATTTTAAGAACTAAGTCAACACAGGAATGGAGAAAGGAGATTTTGCTGATAGGAATGATTGCAATTAGGGATACAGACAATAGACAAGAAGGGGCTGGAATTTATTGTAGAAACTGGCAAAAGAACTAAGGTATTGGGAGCAAATAATTAGAGAGGAAACAGTAATAGAATGGGAAGAGGCCATTGGACTCTAGGCTAAAGTTTGCCTTCTCTATCAAAGATTGATATCAGGGTATAGGTAAAGAGAAAGAAATAGTGGGATCCTAAGCAAAAGACCAACACTGGTAGAGTTTGTTACTGGAATCTAGGACAGAAGCTGCTGTTAAAAAAGGAATAATTGGTAGAGCATGCAAGATATTGCATGATAACTATAATTTTATTTTACATTTGTTAACCTGGTAGAGTCCCGCTGGGCAGGTAGCCTGTTTTCAGCAGAGACCAGAGTAGATAAGTTCCATAAATACAAAAAGATTACAAAACGTTTTAAAAGGTTTACAAACAATATGCAAAAAGTTTGACAGTTGCCAACGATCACAATTTACAAAAAGAGGAATGTAAAACAGAAAACATAAGAATCAATCAGAGGAGTTTAGAAAGATTGGGAAGAGATACTGGATAAGCAATTCACACGGAAATAATGGGGGATATATGTATATCTCCCAAATATGCAACATAGTCTAGAAGATTTAGGATCTTTGCTTGGAAGTTTTCGATGGGTATTTTTATACCCCAGGTACACTCCAAAGTTTTTTTCCCTTAGGTGGACAGCAACTGTTTGAGGTGTGATGGTAAGAAAGAGATAATTGGGAACATATTTCCTGGGAGTGTAATGAGTTGGCAGTGTTTAAAGATTCCCTGCAGACCACTCTGTCAGAGATATACTGGGTGATCAAATTGGTGTAACTAAGGAAATTATTTTTTGAGCTATGATACAGAATTGGAATTGCCTAGACATTGTAAGGCTTTGCTGAGTCTAATTATGGTGACTGACAAAAAAGCAGTTGCTAGAAAATGGAAATCAAAGTCTAAACTAACTTTACTAGAAGTAGTGAATATAGTAACAGATAAAACAACTGGAATTAGGATATTTAGAAAAGGGTAGGAGCAAATTACACAGAAGAAAAGGGGAATTATGGGAACAGTACGTGCAGAGTAGGAACAATGTTTAAAAGGCAGGATTTGAATGAGTGATGTAATGTTTGACAATGATGGGCTAGATTATAAGTGATGTATAATGCTTGCAATTAAAATTGTCAATATGGTTTGTGATGTATAATGTTTGCAAGTAAAAATATGTCAATATAGTTTGTTTTCATTTATATAAATGTATGACTGCCTGTGTCATAAGTGATAATTTAGTTAAGATGTTTCTTGTTTAAAAAAAAAAAACAGAAATAAAAGACAATAAAATTCTACCCCTGGATTTAATGTACTAATGGTGTATACAAAAAAAGTAAACGAGGAAGCGGTATACTAGTCATAGTTAAAGCCACTACTGATGTTACACTCTACCCTAGAAAAATGTTTATTGCAGAAACAATTCTCAAGTTTATATAAATCTCAAAAAGTCCATAACCTTAGTGTGGATCTGTATTCCTCTAAGTAAGAATATATCAACAGCAGAAGAAATATTTCATTGGATATTCCATACTATACATCAAGAAAGAGTCTTAATGCAGGACCGTAATATTGAGTGGCAGACCTGCAGCTCACATACTCAAACTAACTCCCTGATCTTAATAGAGTCACCCAACAAATTCCAACAGCAGCAAGGTTTGACAGAAAAAAAAAAAAAAACAAACAGGCAATCAATCCTTGGCTGGATCTTGACCAGTAACCATAAATCTTGCAGGATGTTATTAATGATCATCTTCCAACATGTAATAAGCGACACTATTATAAACCCATAATGGAGAAATGTATAAAGAGAAGTAATCTATGTACTGCATGGATATATTACAAAAAAATATTTGACATCATCCCACATCCATGGATAAAGGAGTGCTTACAGATGTGTAAGATACATTCTACAATGATCAGTTATATTACAGTGACAATCCACTTTGCAATAAAGACATGACAAAGGGCAAATTGTTATCCCAGGGATAAAAATTCAAAGGGGGATATTCCAGGATGATTCTTTGTCACCATTGTTGTTTTGTGTTGGTCTTAACCCATTAAACTGTGTATTTAACAGATTAGTTCTTGGTTAGAATTTGGCTGCAAGAAAACAAATTTGCTCAAAGATTTCTCATCTACATTTTGTGGATGACTTAAAATTGTATAGCTT